>NC_134123.1:46214308-46221808 GCF_040939455.1 Microcebus murinus
GGAGGCTGAGGCAGGAGGATGGCTTGAGCCCAGGAGGTTGAGGTTGCCGTGAGCTAGGCTGACGCCATGGCACTCACTCTAGCCTGGGCAACAAAGTGAGACTCTGTCTCAAAAAATTAAATGCATGCATGAATGAATGAATGAATGAATAAATAAAAGTCTGTTAAAAAATACATAGAGGGAGGGTTCTCCGCTTTAGCCATTATTGTGGTTAATCACTTCACTGGTCTCAGCTGGGCCAAAAACAAGGCCTGTGGGGCTGGGGACCGACCACTCTGGAGTTTTAAGAAAAGATTGAACTGCTCTTGGGGATAGAGGCCAGACTACAAATTTCCAACATCAGGGGGTGGGGGGGGTGGAGTTTTAAAAGGACACAAAATGTCTCTGTCCTTTATTTTTTTTTGCCCTCTCTCTAGACCATTCCCTCTATTACACTGTGAAATTCATGATGTTAAATAGTTTTTCCTGGGAGAAACTTTGTGGTCGGGGCTATGTGAAGTAGGAAGGGTGTTTTATATGTTTCCAGGACATCATAAAAAATTGAGCAGACTCATCTAGGATCATTAGGGAAATGAATGATTTGCCTCTCCTAAATGTGGAGCTACCACAACAAGCTGCAGGAGGGGACCCTCCCGGACACCTATCCACTGACACAGGCCCCATGGGAGTGTGTTGCTCACCCTATTCATTTAGAAATGTATACTTTGGAATCCATAAAATAAAATTCACAGGAAGAGAAAATACATTGTTCTCAGCCTAGGATAAAAAGTCACAAGTTGTTGTAGAATTCATTCTGTGATTTAAAATTTTAAACGATATTCCATAAACCTAAAAAAAAAACACAAAAAAACAAAGATTAAACAGAAACCGGGAAAAGAAAAAAAAAAAAAAAACCCTGGGCAGAGGCCTACGCTGGGGGCGGGGAGGCAGGCAGGGAGCCGGAGGAGGAGGAGGGGCCCCTCCCTGGGACAACAGGGAGGGGGTTGGGCGGAGACCCTCTGGAGGCTAGAGGCGCCTGGGGCTGGCGGGCCCAGGCAGAACCTGTCATACAATGTAGCAGATTTGAAAGCCGGCCTCCACACCTGGGGTGGGGGTGGGGTCCACTCTTAAGCTCCCAACATGGCCTGACTTTACCCATCCCCAAGTCTGATCAAAGTGGCCACTAGATGACACCTAAGTACTGGTGCCAGTGTCAGCCAGACAAGAAGGGACCCTCTGACGGGGCTGACAGCGATTTTTTTTTTTCTTTCTAAAGTTTGCTTCCATTTTACAACTAGGTCTACAGGTATACCCTTGAAATGGATGCTGGTATTGAGGAAACAGGAAGTATTTTTTTCCAGTCATTTATCTGGTCCTCAATCCTCATTATTTATCATGTCCACCCGCCAAGTAATATATATAGAAAGAAAAATTAGCCAGGCATTCTGGCACATGCCTGTAGTCCCAGCTACTCAAGAGGCTGAGACAGAAGGATGACTTGAGGCCAGGAGTTTGAGGTTGCTGTGAGCTAAGCTGACACCATAGCACTCTAGCCTGGGCACCAAAAGTGAGACTCTGTCAAAAAAAAAAAAAAAAAAATTAAGAACTATGGACTTAGCAGTAAAAGCAGGGATTCAGAGATAAAAATTTCACTCTCTCTCTCTCTCTGTATGTATGTGTATATATATAAATCTGCTATAGAGAGAATAAAAGAGATAAGAAGGGAGGGAGAGATAAAAATTCCTCTCTCTCTCTCTCTATATATATATATACACACACACATATATATATATATATAAATCTGCTATAGACAGAATAAAAGAGATAAGCAGGGATGGAGAGATAAAATTTCACTCACTCTCTCTCTCTCTCTCTCTATGTATATATATATGGAGAGAGAGATCTGCTATAGACAGAATAAAAGAGATAAGCAGGGATGGAGAGATAAAAATTTCACTCATTCTCTCTCTTTCTATATATATATATATAAATCTGCTATAGACAGAATAAAAGAAATAAAAAGGGAGGGAGAGATATAAATTCCTGTCTCTCTCTCTCTATATATATATATATAAATCTGCTATAGACAGAATAAAAGAGATAAGCAGGGAGGGAGAGATAAAAATTTCACTCTCTCTCTCTCTCTCTGTGTATATATATAAATCTGCTATTGACAGAATAAAAGAGATAAGCAGGGAGGGAGAGATAAAAATTTCACTCTCTCTCTCTCTCTCTCTCTCTGTGTATATATATAAATCTGCTATAGACAGAATAAAAGAGATAAGCAGGGAGGGAGAGATAAATATTTCACTCTCTCTCTCTTTCTCTCTCTCTCTGTGTATATATATATAAATCTGCTATAGACAGAATAAAAGAGATAAGAAGGGAGGGAGAGATATAAATTCCTCTCTCTCTCTCTCTCTCTGTCTCTCTCTCTCTCTCTCTCTATATATATATATCTGCTATAGACAGAATAAAAGAGATAAGCTGGGATGGAGAGATAAGAATTTCACTCACTCTCTCTCTCTCTCTCTATATATATATATATATATAAATCTGCTATAGACAGAATAAAAGAGATAAGAAGGGAGGGAGACATATGAATTCCTCTGTCTCTCTGTCTCTCTGTCTCTCTCTCTCTCTATATATATATATATAAATCTGCTATTGACAGAATAAAAGAGATAAGAAGGGAGGGAGAGATATAAATTCTCTCTCTCTATATATATATATAAATCTGCTATAGACAGAATAAAAGAGACAAGCAGGGATGGAGAGATAAAAATTTCACTCTCTCTCTCTCTCTCTGTGTATATATATAAATCTGCTATAGACAGAATAAAAGAGATAAGCAGGGAGGGAGAGATATAAATTCCTCTCTCACTCTCTCTATATATATGTATATATATAAATCTGCTATAGACAGAATAAAAGAGATAAGAAGGGAGGGAGAGATATGAATTCCTCTGTCTCTCTGTCTCTCTCTCTCTCTATATATATATATATATAAATCTGCTATTGACAGAATAAAAGAGATAAGAAGGGAGGGAGAGATATAAATTCTCTCTCTCTCTCTCTATATATAAATCTGCTATAGACAGAATAAAAGAGATAAGCAGGGATGGAGAGTTAAAAATTTCACTCTCTCTCTCTCTCTCTCTGTATATATATAAATCTGCTATAGACAGAATAAAAGAGATAAGAAGGGAGAGATAAAAATTTCACTCTCTCTCTCTCCATATATATATATATATAAATCTGCTATAGACAGAATAAAAGAGATAAGCAGGGAGGGAGAGATAAAAATTTCTCTCACTCTCTCTATTTCTCTCTCTCTATATATATATATGTCTGCTATAGACAGAATAAAAGAGACAAGAAGGGAGGGAGAGATAAAAATTTCTCTCTCTGTCTCTATCTCTCTCTCTCTCTCTATATATATATATATATAAAACTGTTATAGACAGAATAAAAGAGATAAGCAGGGAGGGAGAGATAATAATTTCTCTCACTCTCTCTCTATATATATATGTCTGCTATAGACAGAATAAAAGAGACAAGAATGGAGGGAGAGATAAAAATTTCTCTCTCTGTTTCTCTCTGTCTCTCTCTCTCTCTCTGTCTCTCTCTCTCTCTATATATATATATAAATCTGCTATAGACAGAATAAAAGAGATAAGCTCAGAGGGAGAGATAAAAATTTCTATAAATCTCTCTCTCTCTGTCTCTGTCTCTCTTTCTCTCTCTCTCTATATATATATAGGTCTGCTATAGATAGAATAAAAGAGATAAGCAGAGAGGGAGACATAAAAATTTCTCTCAGGCACAGCACACCTGCAATCCTAGCTCTCTGGGAGGCCAAGGTGGGAAGATTGCTAGAGGTCAGGGATTAATACCAGCCTGAGCAAGAGGAAGACCCCATCTCTACTATAAATAGAAAGAAATTAATTGGCCAAGTAATATATATAGAAAGAAAAATTAGCCGGGCATGCTGGCACATGCCTGTAGTCCCAGCTACTCAGGAGGCTGAGGCAGCAGGATCGCTTGAGCCCAGGAGTTTGAGGTTGCTGTGAGCTAGGCTGAAGCCATGGCACTCACTCTAGCCTGGGCAACAAACTGAGACTCTGTCTCAAAAAAAGTAAAAAAAAAAATTAAAAAAAAAAAAAGAAAGAAAGAAAGAAATTAATTGGCCAACTAAACACACACACACACACACACATAATAAGCCGGGCATGGTGGTGCATGTCTGTACTCCCAGCTACTCGGGAGGCTGAGACAGAAGGATCACTTGAGCCCAGGAGTTGGAGGTTGCTGTGAGCTAAGCTGAAGCCATAGCACCCTAGTCCGGGCCCTAAAAGTGAGACTCTGTCTCAAAAAAAAAAAAAGAAAAAATTAATAATAATAAAAAAGGTCTTACTTACCAGAAAAAGCAGGGAGGGACAGATTATAATTTCTCTCTCTCTCTCTCTCTCTCTCTCTCTCTCTCTCTCTCTCTCTCTCTCTCTCTCTCTCTCTCTCTCTCAATGTATATATTTTCTGTGATTTTCTCCAAAGTGTTCCTTTGTCCAGGAACTGGCCCAGAGAACTGATAAATGAGGTGGACCCCGGATTGAATACTGAATGACAGTTTCAGTAAAACATTTTGGAATGCAAGAGAACTTTGGTCAGAGGGAGACATTAACATGATAAAAGTAGAGTCAAGCTTGAGATCCAGTTAAGTGGACCCCTAAAGTGAGGGGAGCTAGCAAGGAAAAGACAAGGGGTAAGGAGAAGTCACAGCAAGGAGGTTGGAGGAGGCTTTGTGGGGCTGGCGACCAGGTCACACTCCAGAGGTGGCACAGTATGATTGGTAGGGGGATAGGTTTTATTGGGAAAACGGAGAGTTTGAACCCCTGCGTTTTATTTGTTAGCAACACAAATTTTGTCAATTCACATTCCCCTGCTGAGGCCCAGTCACCTAAAGACTAGGAAATGCAATGGATAGATTGATATCTCTCTCTCTCTCTGTGTCTCTCTGTGTCTCTCTCTCTCTATATATAAATCTGCTATAGACAGAATAAAAGAGATAAGCAGGGATGGAGAAATAAAAATTTCACTCACTCTCTCTCTCTCTCTCTCTCTAAATCTGCTATAGACAGAATAAAAGAAATAAGAAGGGAGGGAGAGATATAAATTCCTCTCTCTCTGTATAAATCTGCTATAGACAGAATAAAAGAGATAAGCAGGGAGGGAGAGATAAAAATTTCTCTCAGGCCCAGTACAGCTGTAATCCTAGCTATCTGCGAGGCTGAGGCAGGCGGATTGCTCAAGGATAGGAGTTCAAAACCAGCCTGAGGAAGAGCAAGACCATCTCTACTATAAATAGAAAGAAATTAATAGGCCAACTAAACACACACACACAAACACATAATAAGCCGGGCATGGTGGTGCATGTCTGTAGTTCCAGCTACTCAGGAGGCTGAAACAGAAGGATCACTTGAGCCCAGGAGTTTGAGGTAGCTGTGAGCTAAGCTGACGCCATAGCACTCTAGCCCTGGCACCAAAAGTGAGACTCTGTCTCAAAAAAAAGAATAATAATAATCATCATAAAAAAGGACTTACCAGATAAAGCAGGGAGGGAGAGATAATAATTTCTCTCTCTCACTCTCTCTGTCTCTCTCTCTCTCTCTCTCTATGTCTGCTATAGACAGAATAAAAGACATAAGCAGGGAGGGAGAGATAAAAATTTCTCTCAGGCCCAGCACACCTGTAATCCTAGCTGTCTGGGAGGCCAAGGGGGAAGGATTGCTGGAGATCAGGAGTTCAAATCAGTGGGAGCAAGAGCAAGACCCCATCTCTACTATAAATAGAAAGAAATTAATTGGCCAAGTAATAGAGAGAGAGAGAGAAAAATTAGCCAGGCATGATGACACTGCCTGTAGTCCTAGCTACTTGGGAGGCTGAGGCAGGAGGATGGCTTGAGCCCAGGAGGTTGAGGTTGCCGTGAGCTAGGCTGACGCCATGGCACTCACTCTAGCCTGGGCAACAAAGTGAGACTCTGTCTCAAAAAATTAAATGCATGCATGAATGAATGAATGAATGAATAAATAAAAGTCTGTTAAAAAATACATAGAGGGAGGGTTCTCCGCTTTAGCCATTATTGTGGTTAATCACTTCACTGGTCTCAGCTGGGCCAAAAACAAGGCCTGTGGGGCTGGGGACCGACCACTCTGGAGTTTTAAGAAAAGATTGAACTGCTCTTGGGGATAGAGGCCAGACTACAAATTTCCAACATCAGGGGGTGGGGGGGATGGAGTTTTAAAAGGACACAAAATGTCTCTGTCCTTTATTTTTTTTTGCCCTCTCTCTAGACCATTCCCTCTATTACACTGTGAAATTCATGATGTTAAATAGTTTTTCCTGGGAGAAACTTTGTGGTCGGCTATGTGAAGTAGGAAGGGTGTTTTATATGTTTCCAGGACATCATAAAAAATTGAGCAGACTCATCTAGGATCATTAGGGAAATGAATGATTTGCCTCTCCTAAATGTTGAGCTACCACAACAAGCTGCAGGAGGGGACCCTCCCGGACACCTATCCACTGACACAGGCCCCACGGGAGTGTGTTGCTCACCCTATTCATTTAGAAATGTATACTTTGGAATCAATAAAATTCACAGGAAGAGAAAATACATTGTTCTCAGCCTAGGATAAAAAGTCACAAGTTGTTGTAGAATTGATTCTGTGATTTAAATTTTTAAACGATACTCCATAAACCTAAAAAAAAACACAAAAAAACAAAGATTAAACAGAAACCGGGAAAAGAAAAAAAAACAAAAAAACCCTGGGCAGAGGCCTACGGTGGGGGCGGGGAGGCAGGCAGGGAGCGGGAGGAGGAGGAGGGGCCCCTCCCTGGGACAACAGGGAGGGGGTTGGGCGGAGACCCTCTGGAGGCTAGAGGCGCCTGGGGCTGGCGGGCCCAGGCAGAACCTGTCATACAATGTAGCAGATTTGAAAGCCGGCCTCCACACCTGGGGTGGGGGTGGGGTCCACTCTTAAGCTCCCAACATGGCCTGACTTTACTCATGCCCAAGTCTGATCAAAGTGGCCACTAGATTACACCTAAGTACCGGTGCCAGTGTCAGCCAGACAAGAAGGGACCCTCTGACGGGGCTGACAGCGATTTTTTTTTTCTTTCTAAAGTTTGCTTCCATTTTACACCTAGGTCTACAGGTATACCCTTGAAATGGATGCTGGTATTGAGGAAACAGGAAGTATTTTTTTCCAGTCATTTATCTGGTCCTCAATCCTCATTATTTCTCATGTCCACCCCCCCTCCCACACACACACACACATATACACGTTGATTCATCTCTGCAGAAAAGCTGCTGGAGATTGTTTGTCCACCAAATGCTTTCTGTTGACAGTATCTAAGAGGACAAGCAGTGCCACGCATTCTGCTCTAAGATTAAAATTGCATCTATCAGTATGGTCCTATTTTACTTCTTATGTGGGTTTAGTAGGTTTCATAAAAGCTGATCTT
>NC_134123.1:46224308-46231808 GCF_040939455.1 Microcebus murinus
AAGCTGAAGCCATAGCACTCTAGCCCGGGCACCAAAAGTGAGACTCTGTCTCAAAAAAAAAGGAAAAATTAATAATAATTAAAAAGGTCTTACTTACCAGAAAAAGCTGGGAGGGAGAGATAATAATCTCTCTCTCTCTCTCTCTATATATATATATATATATATATATATATATATATATATATATATATGTCTGCTATAGACAGAATAAAAGACATAAGCAGTGAGGGACAGATAAAAATTTCTCTCAGGCCCAGCACACCTATAATCCTAGCTGTCTGGGAGGCCAAGGGGGGAGGATGCTGGAGGTCAGGAGTTCAAATCAGTGGGAGCAAGAGCAAGACTCCATCTCTACTATAAATAGAAAGAAATTAATTAGCCAAGTAATATATATAGAAAGAAAAATAAACCGGGCATGATGGCACATGCCTGTAGTCCCAGCTACTTGGCAGACTGAGGCAGGAGGATGGCTTGAGCCCAGGATGTTGAGGTTGCCATGACCTAGGCTGATGTCATGGCACTGACCCTAGCCTGGGCAATAACGGGAGACTCTGACTCAAAAAATTAAATGAATGCATGCATGCATGCATGAATGAATGAATGAATAAATAAATAAATAAAAGTATGTTAAAAAATACATAGAGGGAGGGTTCTCTGCTTTAGCCATTATTGTGGTTAATCATTTCACTGGTCTCAGCTGGGCCAAAAACAAGGCCTGTGGGTCTGGGGACTGCTCAGAAGTTTTAAGAAAGGATGGAACTCCTCTTGGGGATAGAGGCCAGACTACAAGTTTCCAACATCAGGGGGTGGGGGGGAAGTTTTAAAAGGACAGAAAAGGTTTCTGTCCTTTATTTTTTTTTCCCCTCGGGTAGACCATTCCCTATATTACACTGGCAAATTCATGATGTTGAATATTTTTTCCTGGGAGAAACTTTGTGGTCGGCTATGTTTAGTAGGAAGGGTGTTTTATATGTTTCCAGGACATCATAAAAAATTCAGCAGACTCATCTAGGATCATTAGGGAAATGAATGATTTTCCTCTCCTAAATGTGGAGGTACCACAACAAGCTGCAGGAGGACCCTCCGGGACACCTATCCAGGGACAGAGGCCCCTCTGGAATGTGTCACTCACCCTATTCATTTAGAAATGTATACTTTCATATCAATAAAATTTCCCCCACCCGGGTTACTGTAGTCAAGTCCCTTCAATCTGATCCCTAAGTCTGTTCAGCCTCAGTCCACGACCAAGGAAGGCCCACTCTGTGAGACCAAAGAGCCCGGTGCCCAAAAGGAATAAGGACAGGCACCCACGTGCACGCACACAGAGACATGTTCAAATAAACCGTGTTCAAGGTCTTTCTGTTCAGGGAAACCAGAAGAGGGTTTGAAACCCCCAGGATCAACTTTGCATTTCTTCCAGGACAGGAAAATTCACAGGAAGAGAAAATACATTGCTCTCAGCCTAGGATAAAACGCCACAAGTTGTTGTACAATTCATTCTGTGATTTAATTTTTAAACGATATTCCATAAACCTAAAAAAAACCACAAAAAAACCAAAAAAAAACAAGATAAAACAGTAACCAGGAAAAGAAAAAAAAAAACAAACCCTGGGCAGAGGCCTACGGTGGGGGAGGGGAGGCAGGCAGAGAGCGGGAGGAGGAGGGTCCCCTTCGGGGACAACAGTCAGGGTGGGGTGGGCGGAGACCTCCCGAAGGCTAGAGGCGCCTGGGGCTGGCGGGCACAGGAAGAACCTTGTTCTACACCCCAGCAGATTTGAAAGCCGGCCTCCACACCTTAGGTGGGCGTGGGGTCCACTGTTAAGCTCCCAACATCTCCTGATTTTCCCCATCTGCATGTCTGATCAAAGTGGCAGCTAGGTGACACCTAAGTACCAGTGCCAGTGTCAGCCAGACAAGAAGGGGCCCTCTTTGCTTCATTATAGAGCCCTTGAGTTTTGGGTAAATGTCTGGTAGCCGGCCTGTTATTAGCAAACATCCTTATCTTAACTGAAAACATTCCAAGCTTTTAGGCAGAAGTGCATTTCTTTCATCAATTGCAAATCAAAGAGTCTCTCAACCCAGCTGTAAACCTGTAAAACCGGCACCCTGGCCTCCCCCTCCCCCCACTTGCAGATGTCCTGCCTTTTCAGCTCAGACTAATATGTCCCTTCATATATGGATCTGTGATTTTACATGTCATTCCTGTCTCCCTAAAATGTATGAAGCTAAACTGTGACCCGCCCCACCACCATGGGACCCCTTGCGCAAGGCTTCTTGGGTGCAGCTCTCAGGGCCATGGTCTCTGACATTGGGCTCAGAAAAAACTCTTTAAATTATTTTGCAGTGTTTTGGGGTTCTCACATTCTTGTATGTGTGGGAGCTTTCTCTTTTCTATTACATGTGATCCGGATCCCTAGCTAGGTGTTCATATTTTTGGATGGTGGGGGTGCTCAAGCTTATCTTTGTCAAAATTATTTTTTTTTTTTTGCCAAAATTATGGGCTATTTTAAAGGCATAGCGGCTGTTAGTGTATATATTAGCTATTTTTTTTTTAGCTAAAATATAAGCTCTAGTTAATGCTATTAATTTAGTCATTTGGGCTGATTTTACTCCTTTGAGTTGGGTGCTCTTTATTATGTCTACTGTGGAAGTGACAGCATATTTTGCTTGATAATGTCTCTGATGGTCTTTTAAATAAGAACCATTCGTAAAGCAAATTAATTTAGCATTTTTGATAGGAGTTTTTTGCAAATTTGCTCTAGGAGAAAGATATTAGTTAGTAGACTGTAGTTATGTTTTTTTTTTTTTTTTGCTCACCCGGAAGAGGGAGAAGAGTTGCAGGGATTCACACCTGCCATGCCAACCAAAAAAAAAAAAAAAAAAAAAAAAAGAGTTGCAGGGTTAAGAATATTGTAGTTTTAAAGTGATGTTAGGGGCAGAAAGCAAAAGCACTTTATAGGGGGTAAGGCGACTTATAGAATAGTGTTGAGTGTGGTGAGAGTTTAGGAGAGATTTTATAGAATGAGGGCCATAAATTATCAGGGGGGACTCTAGGACAAATTTTTTAATTTTTTTATATGAAATGGCTGTAGCTGATATGGCTCTCCTATAAGGGGGGTGTCCTTTCGCTACTGGGTCTGACTGTCTGCTGAAATAACTAACTGGCCTGTGACTGTCGCCATTCTTTTGAGTTAATATTTTAAGCGCATTTTTATTTATTTTATATATAAAAAGGAAAAAAGGAAGGCTATAGTTTGGGTGTCTTAAAGCAGGTGCCTGGGTAAGAGCCTGTTTTAAATCTTTTATATATTGCTTTTTATTATTTTTTTTAGCAAATTGGGTCTGGTTGGTGATGCTTTAGTTTTCTGTATAAGGGCTGGGCCATTAATGAGTAGTTTGGAATTTAACTTTTGCAGTAGCTTGTTAGCTTTCAGAACCCTCTTAATTGTTTTTTTTGTTTTGGACAAAGGAAAGGACATGATGGCAGAGATTTTCTTTGGGTTTATAAGAAGTCTCTTTGGGGAAATCGTGTGCCCTAAGTATTTAACTTGGGGGAGACAAAATTGTCATTTATTTTTGGACACTCTGTGTCCCTTTAAGGCAAGCTGCCGTAGCAGGTATATAGTGTCTTTTTTGCATTCATTTAGGGAGGGTGAACACAACAGCAAGTTATTTATATATTGAATTACAGTAGATTTATTTTGGAATATAATATCATTTAAATTTGCCTTTAATATTTGAGAAAAATATGTAGGACTTTTAGAGTAACCCTGGGGCAAGACTGTCTACGTATACTGGCGATTTTTTTAAGTGAAGGCAAAAAGATCTCGACTATTCTGATTTATAGGTGTGCTAAAGAAAGCACCCTATAAGTCAATGACAGAGAAGTGGCTGGCTGTGATAGGAATGTCGGACAGTAAGGTGTGGGGGTTAGGGACGACAGGATGCCTCGGAACTATCATTTGATTTATGGCTCTTAGGTCTTGAACAAACTGCCAGCCTTTTTTATTTGGTTTTTTGACTGGGAGGATCGGTGTGTTATAAGGGCTGGTGCAGGGTATTATGAGTCTTTTATTGAAGTAGTCTTGAACGATTGCCTTTATTTTTAGTAAGGCTTTAGGCCTAAGGGGGCATCGTTTAATGTTTGGCAGGGGTTTAGACTCATTTATGGTGATTTTTATGGGAACTGTTGACTTCATTTGTCTAATATCTGTGGAAGAGTTTGCTCATAGAGAATTTGGTATTTTGGATAAGAAAGGCTCTATGTCCCCCTGTTTAAAATCTCTGTTAACCTCAGCAAGCATGATGCTGCATGTAGGGTTCTGTAAGTCTTCTGTGTCTCTCAAATTGAGAATTATTATTTTTTGTGTGTGTGAAAATGAGGTGTGGCCATTATGGGTCTCTAAGAAATTTTGTCTCAGCAGGTGTATAGGAGCACTCTCTATTAAAAGGAAAACATGCTGTCTTGTAAGCTCTCTTAATTGAAATTGGAGTGGATTAGATTTAAAGGCAACCATTGGGGAGTTTGAAACTTTTATTATTTGGATTTTTATTTTACTCTGAGGGAGAGGGTTTTTAATTAAGGTAGGGTTGAGGACTGATAGCGTGGCACCAGTGTCTATAAGGGCTCTGGTGTCTTTTTTATTTATGGATATTTTAATTTTTTTTAGACTGTTTGTTAGAAGTAAGGGGAAAACCCTCTCTATTTTTTTGGAGCATCTCTATTTTGGTTTTAAAGGTTTTTTGGTGCCTCCCTCTAAGGCCTTTTGCTCTTTTTGTGTAAGCACCCATTTAAGTTTTTTAGAATTTCTTTTAAGGTGTCCCTTTTTTTTTTGCAGTAATAACAAATCACTTTTTTGGTGGCCAGCTGTGATTTTTGCAGGGGACGGAACCCTTTTGACCTTTTGACTTGGTTATTAAGTTGCTTTCGCTGTAAACTCATAATTTTGGAGGCCGTTTTTTTTTTGTTTTTTAACTATTGTTTGTGAAGATTGGTCGGCTAGGATGACTAGGCTGTTAGTGGGCAGAGAAGCCTAGGCCACATTCTTTTTTTTTATTAGGGTCACTATAAATAGAAAGAAATTAATTGGCCAATTAAACACACACACACAAACACATAATAAGTTGGGCATGGTGGTGCATGTCTGTAGTTCCAGCTACTCAGGAGGCTGAAACAGAAGGATCATTTGAGCCCAGGAGTTTCAGATAGCTGTGAGCTAAGCTGACACCATAGCACTCTAGCCCTGGCACCAAAAGTGAGACTCTGTCTCAAAATAAAAAATTAAGGAAAAGGAATTTACCAGAAAAAGCAGGGAGGGAGAGTTAAAAATTTCTCTCTCTCTCTCTCTCTCTCTCTCTCTCTCTCTCTCTCTCTCTCCATATATATATATGTGTGTGTGTGTGTGTCTGCTATAGACAGAATAAAAGACATAAGCAGGGAGGGACAGATAAAAATTTCTCTCAGGCCCAGCACACCTGTAATCTTAGCTCTCTGGGAGGCCGAGGGGGAAGGATTTCAGGAGGTCAGGAGTTCAAATCAGTGGGAGCAAGAGCAAGACCCCATCTCTACTATAAATAGAAAGAAATTAATTGGCCAAGTAATATATATAGAAAGAAAAATTAGCCGGCCATGGTGGCACATGCCTGTAGTCCCAGCTACTTGGGAGGCTGAGGCAGGAGGATGGCTTGAGCCCAGGAGGTTGAGGTTGCTGTGAGCTAGGCTGAAGCCACAGCACTCACTCTAACACATTGTATGCCTGTATCACAAAGCATCACGTGTACCCTATAAAGATTATGAGGGTTATCCTGGAACACTATGAGGCCGGGTGTGGTGCTTCAGTCCTGTAGTCCTAGCCTGTTGGGAGACCAATGCACAAGAATCACCCAAGTTCAGGAGCTGGAGAAGATCATTAGAGAGAGAGAGAGAGAGAAAGTAAGTAAGAAAGATTGCTCATTGATCAGAACCAGTTATAGATCCCTTTGTTCCTTCTGCACTCCCAATGTTCCACTTGACCAGGCTAAAATAAAATCAAATAAAATAAATTAATGAGAGAGAGAGAAAGGGAGGGAGGGAGGCAGAGAGGGAGGGAGGGAGGGAAGGAAGGAAGGAAGCAGCAGTATCAGGGAAGTATGGTGGCACAAGCCTGTAGTGCCAGCGATTCCGGAGGTTGAGGCAGGAGGATCGATGGAGCCCAGGTGTTTGAGGTTGCAGTGACCAAGGATACACTGTACCCTGTTGGATAGAGGGAGACAGACCCTGTCACTCACCAGAAAACTATACAAATATTAGGTACCATGATAATTAAAAATTAAGCAAAAGGGGTGTGGCGTGGTGTCCCATGCCTATAATCCTAGCAGTCTGGGAGGCCAAGGCAGGTGGATTGCTCAAGGTCACGAGTTCAAAACCAGCCTGAGCAAGAGCAAGACCATCTCTACTATAAATAGAAAGAAATTAATTGGCCAATTAAACACACACACACACACACACACATAATACGCTGGGCATGGTGGCACATGCCTGTAGTCCCAGCTACTCGGGAGGCTGAGACAGAAGTATCACTTGAGCCCAGACCTTTTAGGTTGCTGTGAGCTACGCTGATGCCATAGCACTCTAGCCTAGGCCCCAAAAGTGAGAATCTGTCTCAAAAAAAAAAAAAATTAAGTAAAAGGCAGTTAGCAGAAAAAGCAGGGAGGGAGAGATAAAAATTTCTCTCAGGCCCAGCACACCTGTAATGCTAGCTCTCTGGGAGGCCAAGGGGGGAGGATGGTGGAGGTCAGGAGTTCAAATCAGTGGGAGTAAGAGCAAGACCCCATCTCTACTATAAATAGAAAGAAATTAATTGGCCAAGTAATATATATAGAAAGAAAAATTAGCCAGGCATGATGAGGCCGCCTGTAGTCCCAGCTACTTGGGAGGCTGAGGCAGGAGGATGGCTTGAGCCCAGGAGGTTGAGGTTGCCATGACCTAGGCTGAGGCCATGGCACTCACTCTAGCCTGGGCAACAAAGTGAGACTCTGTCTCAAAAATTAAATGAATGCATGCATGCATGCATGAATGAATGAATGAATAAAACTATGTTAAAAAATACATAGTGGGAGGGTTCTCCGCTTTAACCATTACTGTGGTTAATCATTTCACTGGTCTCAGGTGGGCCAAAAACAAGGCCTGTGGGGCTGGGGACCACTCAGGAGTTTTAAGAAAAGATTGAACTCCTCTTGGGGATAGAGGCCAGACTACAAATTTCCAACATCAGGGGGTGGGGGGGTGGAGTTTTAAAAGGACACAAAATGTTTCTGTCCTTTATTTTTTTCCACCTCTCTCTAGACCATTCCCCCTATTACACTGTGAAATTCATGATGTTAAACAGTTTTTCCTGGGAGAAATTTTGTGGTCGGCTATGTTAAGTAGGAAGGGTGTTTTATATGTTTCCAGGACATCATAAAAAATTCAGCAGACTCATCTATGATCATTAGGGAAATGAATGATTTGCCTCTCCTAAA
>NC_134123.1:46236808-46239308 GCF_040939455.1 Microcebus murinus
TTGTGTTTCTGAAATCTAGCACCTGTGTATTTGAAAATAATGGGACATCTTTCATTGGATTTTGGAAAATTTGTACCCCATGGTATTCTAACCTCACCACCAAATAAGTAAAAGCTTAGTTAAGAATTCTTCCATATATTGCCCTCCTTTAGAAGAAGTGATCAGATGGTAATGAGAAAGACAGAAAGGACTATTTTAAAATTAGATTGAAGGATACAGACAAAATTCTTATTAGTTTCATCCCAATCCTAGTTGTTAGAACAAATTAAACCCCTCCAGTCTTACAAAGAAAATCCTTGGAGGTTTTAATCAAACATTTTACACGTTTAAAGTCCTGTAATGGTGCTTTCAGTGTCCATGTAGCATGTGAAAGGCTTTGTACAGACAGGTAAAGTTTCCATTTCTCAGTGGTGAACTGTGACAACACCTCTTCATCTTTAAGTTAAAACTATCAGATTTTATTTTTTTATAATTTAAGGGAGGTGACATTAGGGCACAAGACTTCTAAATTGGCTTCTACAGATCCAGTGATTTCAATAGTTTGAGGTTTTATAGCTAAAATTATATTTGTGTATATAACTGTTAACCTGTAAATTGTAATAAACATTTGCAATTATTAAATGTTAAAAAAAAAAAAATACATAGAGTGAGGGTTCTCCGCTTTAACCATTATTGTGGTTAATCATTTCACTGGTCTCAGCTGGGCCAAAAACAAGGCCTGTGGGTCTGGGGACTGCTCAGAAGTTTTAAGAAAGGAATTAACTCCTCTTGGGGATAGAGGCCAGACTACAAGTTTCCAACATCAGGGGGTGGGGGGGAAGTTTTAAAAGGACACAAAATGTTTCTTTCCTTTATTTTTTTTTCCCTCTGTCTAGACCATTCCCTCTATTACACTGTGAAATTCATGATGTTGAATATTTTTTCCTGGGAGAAACTTTGTGGTCGGCTACGTGAAGTAGGAAGGGTGTTTTATATGTTTCCAGGACATCATAAAAAATTGAGCAGACTCATCTAGGATCATTAGGGAAGTGAATGATTTGCCTCTCCTAAATGTTGAGCTACCACAACAAGCTGCAGGAGGGGACCCTCCCGGACACCTATCCACTGACACAGGCCCCACGGGAGTGTGTTGCTCACCCTATTCATTTAGAAATGTATACTTTGGAATCAATAAAATAAAATTCACAGGAAGAGAAAATACATTGTTCTCAGCCTAGGATAAAAAGTCACAAGTTGTTGTAGAATTCATTCTGTGATTTAAATTTTTAAACGATATTCCATAAACATAAAAAAAAACACACAAATAAACAAAAAAAACAAAGATAAAACAGTAACTGGGAAAAGAAAAAAAAAAAAAAAAAACCCTGGGCAGAGGCCTACGGTGGGGGCGGGGAGGCAGGCAGGGAGCGGGAGGAGGAGGAGGGGCCCCTCCCTGGGACAACAGGGAGGGGGGTTGGGCGGAGACCCTCTGGAGGCTAGAGGCGCCTGGGGCTGGCGGGCCCAGGCAGAACCTGTCATACAATGTAGCAGATTTGAAAGCCGGCCTCCACACCTGGGGTGGGGGTGGGGTCCACTCTTAAGCTCCCAACAAGGCCTGACTTTACCCATCCCCAAGTCTGATCAAAGTGGCCACTATGTGACCCCTAAGTACCAGTGCCAGTGTCAGCCAGACAAGAGGGAACCCTCTGACGGGGCTGACAGCGATTTTTTTTTTTCTTTCTAAAGCTTGCCTCCATTTTCCACCTAGGTCTACAGGTATACCCTTAAAATGGATGCTGGTATTGAGGAAACAGGAAGTATTTTTTTCCAGTCATTTATCTGGTCCTCAATCCTCATTATTTATCATGTCCACACCCCCCCCACACACACACACACATATACACGTTGGTTCATCTCTGCAGAAAAGCTGCTAGAGATTGTTTCTCCACCAAATGCTTTCTCTTGACAGTATCTAAGAGGACAAGCAGTGCCAAGCATTCCGCTCTAAGATTAAAATTGCATCTATCAGTATGGTCCTATTTTACTTCTTATGTGGGTTTAGTGGGTTTCATAAAAGCTAATCTTGACTTCTTCAACAGAGACGAGTGAGTTTCTGTTGTTTCCCTATTTTTCCTCACAAGCAGTTTGAATGGCTCCATGTGCCTCAAGACTGACTGCAAAGCACAGACTCCAGGATCTCCACCCTTTGGCTCTGTCCATCCAAAAAGGGCCTCCACTGCTCTCCTCTGTGGGGGTATATACTCCCAGAGGTGGCACAGTATGGTTTGTAGGGGGATATGTTTTATTGGGAAAACTGAGAGTTTGAACCCCAGCGTTTTAATTGTTAGCAACACAAATTTTGTCAATTCACATTGCCCTGCTGAGGCCCAGTCACCTAAAGTGTAGGAAATGCAATGGATAGATTGATATATATCTCTCTCTCGGTGTCTCTCTGTCTCACTCTCTCTATATATGTATATATATATATAAATCTGCTATAGACAGAATAAAAGCGATGAGC
>NC_134123.1:46241808-46259308 GCF_040939455.1 Microcebus murinus
AAATTAATAATAATAAAAAAGGTCTTACTTACCAGAAAAAGCAGGGAGGGAGAGATAATAATTTCTCTCTCTCGCGCTCTCTCTCTCTCTCTCTCTATGTCTGCTATAGACAGAATAAAAGACATCAGCAGGGAGGGAGAGATAAAAATTTCTCTCAGGCCCAGCACACCTATAATCCTAGCTCTCTGGGAGGCCAAGGGGGGAGGATGCTGGAGGTCAGGAGTTCAAATCAGTGGGAGCAAGAGCAAGACTCTATCTCTACTATAAATAGAAAGAAATTAATTAGCCAAGTAATATATATAGAAAGAAAAATTAGCCAGGCATGATGGCACATGCCTGTAGTCCCAGCTACTTGGCAGGCTGAGGCAGGAGGATTGCTTGAGCCCAGGAGGTTGAGGTTGCCATGACCTAGGCTGATGCCATGGCACTGACCCTAGCCTGGGCAATAACGGGAGACTCTGACTCAAAAAATTAAATGAATGCATGCATGCATGAATGAATGAATGAATAAATAAATAAATAAAGGTATGTTAAAAAATACATAGAGGGAGGGTTCTCTGCTTTAGCCATTATTGTGGTTAATCATTTCACTGGTCTCAGCTGGGTCAAAAACAATTCCTGTGGGTCTGGGGACTGCTCAGAAATTTTAAGAAAGGATTGAACTCCTCTTGGGGATAGAGGCCAGACTACAAGTTTCCAACATCAGGGGGTGAGCGGGGAAGTTTTAAAAGGACACAAAATGTTTCTGTCCTTTATTTTTTTCTTCCCTCTGTCTAGACCATTCCCTCTATTACACTGGGAAATTCATGATGTTGAATATTTTTTCCTGGGAGGAACTTTGTGGTCGGCTATGTTTAGTAGGAAGGGTGTTTTATATGTTTCCACGACATCATAAAAAATTCAGCCGACTCATCTAGGATCATTAGGGAAATGAATGATTTTCCTCTCCTAAATGTGGAGGTACCACAACAAGCTGCAGGAGGACCCTCCGGGACACCTATCCAGGGACAGAGGCCCCTCTGGAATGTGTCACTCACCCTATTCATTTAGAAATGTATACTTTCATATCAATAAAATTTCCCCCACCCGGGTTACTGTAGTCAAGTCCCTTCAATCTGATCCCTAAGTCTGTTCAGCCTCAGTCCACGACCAAGGAAGGCCCACTCTGTGAGACCAAGGAGCCCGGTGCCCAAAAGGAATAAGGACAGGCACCCACGTGCACGCACACAGAGACATGGTCAAATAAACCGTGTTCAAGGTCTTTCTGTTCAGGGAAACCAGAAGATGGTTTGAAACTCCCAGGATCAACTTTGCATTTCTTCCAGGACAGGGAAATTCACAGGAAGAGAAAATACATTGCTCTCAGCCTAGGATAAAAAGCCACAGGTTGTTGTCGAATTCATTCTGTGATTTAATTTTTAAACGATATTCCATAAACCTAAAAAAAAACCACACAAAAAACAAAAAAACCAAGATAAAACAGAAAACAGGAAAAGAAAAAAAAAAACCCTGGGCAGAGGCCTACGGTGGGGGCGGGGAGGCAGGCAGGGAGCGGGAGGAGGAGGGGCCCCTCCCTGGGACAACAGGGAGGGTGGGGTGGGCGGAGACCTCCCGAAGGCTAGAGGCGCCTGGGGGCTGGCGGGCACAGGAAGAACCTTGTTCTACACCCCAGCAGATTTGAAAGCCGACCTCCACACCTTGGGTGGGGGTGGGGTCCACTCTTAAGCTCCCAACATCTCCTGATTTTCCCCATCTGCATGTCTGATCAAAGTGGCAGCTAGGTGACAACTAACTACAGGTGCCAGTGTCAGCCAGACGAGAAGGGACCCTCTTTGCTTCATTATAGAGCCCTTGAGTTTTGGGTAAATGTCTGGTAGCCGGCCTGTTATTAGCAAACATCCTTATCTGAACTGAAAACATTCCAAGCCTTTAGGCAGAAGTGCATTTCTTTCATCAATTGCAAATCAAAGAGTCTCTCAACCCAGCTGTAAACCTGCAAAACCGGCACCCTGGCCTCCCCCTCCCCCCACTTGCAGATGTCTGGCCTTTTCAGCTCAGACTAATATGTCCCTTCATATATGGATCTGTGATTTCACATGTCATTCCTGTCTCCCTAAAATGTATGAAGCTAAACTGTCACCCGCCCCACCACCATGGGACCCCTTGCGCAAGGCTTCTTGGGTGCAGCTCTCAGGGCCATGGTCTCTGACATTGGGCTCAGAAAAACCTCTTTAAATTATTTTGCAGTGTTTTGGGGTTCTCACATTCTTGTATCTGTGGGAGCTTTCTCTTTTCTATTACATGTGATCCGGATCACTAGCTAGGTGTACATATTTTTGGACGGTGAGGGTGCTCAAGCTTATCTTTGTCAAAATTATTATTTTTTTTTGCCAAAATTATGGGCTATTTTAAAGGCATAGCGGCTATTAGTGTACATATTAGCTATTTTTTTTTTTAGCTAAAATATAAGCTCTCGTTAATGCTATTAATTTAGCCATTTGGGCTGATTTTACTCTTTTGAGTTGGGCGCTTTTTATTATGTCTACTGTGGAAGTGACAGCATATTTTGCTTGATAATATCTCTGATGGTCTTTTAAATAAGAACCATTCGTAAACCAAATTAATTTAGCATTTTTGATAGGAGTTTTTTGCAAATTTGCACTAGGAGAGAGTAAGATATTAGTTAGTAGACTGTGGTTATGTTTTTTTTTTTTTTTTTTTTTTTTTTGCTCACCCAGAAGAGGGAGAAGAGTTGCAGGGTTAAGAATATTGTAGTGTTTTAAAGTGATGTTAGGGGCAGAAAGCAAAAGCACTTTATAGGAGGTAAGGCGACTTATAGAATAGTGTTGAGTGTGGTGAGAGTTTAGGAGAGATTTTATAGAATGAGGGGCATAAATTATCAGGGGGGACTCTAGGACAAATTTTTTAATTTTTTTATATAAAATGGCTGTAGCTGATATGGCTCTCGTATAAGGGGGTTGTCCTTTTGCTACTGGGTTTAACTGTCCCCTGAAATAACTAACTGGCCTGTGACTGTCGCCATGCTTTTGAGTTAATATTTTAAGCGCATTTTTATTTATTTTATATATAAAAAGGAAAAACGGAAGGCTATAGTTTGGGTGTCTTAAAGCAGGTGCCTGGGTAAGAGCCTGTTTTAAATCTCTTATATATTGCTTTTTATTTTTTTTTTTAGCAAATTGGGTCTGGTTGGTGATGCTTTAGTTTTTTGTATAAGGGCTGGGCCATTAATGAGTAGTTTGGAATTTAACTTTTGCAGTAGCTTGTTAGCTTTAAGAACCCTCTTAATTGTTTTTTTTTGTTTTGGGCAAAGGAAAGGCTATGATGGCAGAGATTTTTTTTGGGTTTATAAGAAGTCTCTTTGGGGAAATTGTGTGCCCTAAGTATTTAACTTGGGGGAGACAAAATTGTCATTTATTTTTGGACACTCTGTGTCCCTTTAAGGCAAGCTGTTGTAGCAGGTATATAGTGTCTTTTTTGCATTCATTTAGGGAGGGTGAACACAACAGCAAATTATTTATATATTGAATTAGAGTAGATTTATTTTGGAATATAATATCATTTAAATTTGCCTTTAATATTTGAGAAAAATATGTAGGACTTTTAGAGTAACCCTGGGGCAAGACTGTCTACCTATACTGGCGATTTTGTTAAGTGAAGGCAAAAAGATATCGACTATTCTGATTTATAGGTGTGCTAAAGAAAGCACCGTAAAAGTCAATGACAGAGAGGTGGCTGGCGGTGATAGGAATAGTATGATTTTTATTTATTTATTTAGAAGACTAGAAAGGATATGCTTATTTTAAGATAAGGTCGTGGGCACTCTGGGAGATCTAGACAGGAGGACATTTTAAATTTACAATAGGCGCCTGCTAGGATGTTTTAAGATGCTTTAAATTGAAGAAGAGGAGCCTGCTAGGATGCTCAGTTAAGACATTTTAGATTTATGATAGGCATCTGCCAGGATGCTTGAGTTAAGACAGGGGCTTTTTATCTTTTAGGTGATGTTAATGCCATACCAGAATGAGGCCAGGAAGTAAACCACCGCTTTGTTTGGTTACCAAAAGCCGCTTTGTGGGAATTTACCCTTTGTCAGCCTAACCCTGCTGGCCTCTTTATTATTTGCCAGGCTAACCCAGCTGGCCTCCTTAGGAAGGAGTTTTTAGCAAAACATTAGAGTTCAGTTTTCATCGCAAAGAGTGACTTGTGGACCACGCTTCCATTAAAGGATGTATCTGAATCTGTGACTGGAAGGGGTCGGTACCTGACCAGAGAGCACTGCCAGAGGAGGAGACATTTCATTTCTTTTCCTAAATTTTACCTGGCCATAGCAGACGTCTCTGTTTCCCTAGGACGTGGTATTTTTCCTCACAAGCAGTTTGAGTGGCTCCATGGGGCTCTAGACTGACTGCAAAGCACAGACTCCCCGATCTCCACCCGTTGGCTCTGTCTATCCAAGCACGGCCTCCACGGCTCTCCTCTGGGGGGTATAGACTGTCAGAGGTGGCACACTATGGTTGGTAGGGGGATAGGCTTTATTGGGAAAACTGAGAGTTTGAACCCCAGCGTTTTATTTGTTAGCAACGCCAACTCACGTGGCCCTGCTGAGGCCCAGTCACCTAAAGGGTAGGAAATGCAATGGATAGATTCATCTCTCTCTCTCTCTCTCTTCTCTTTTCCTTTCCTTTTCTCTTCTTTTGGCAGGCTCTCACTCTGGTTCCCAGGCTAAAGGGCAGTGGCATCCTCATAGCTCAGCGCCACCTCAAACTCCTGGCCTCCAGTGATCCTCTCACCCAGGCTTCCCAAAGTGCTAGGATGATGGAATTCTTGGTTTTGTTTTCCGTTTTTTTTTTCATCTGATGTCTTTTAGGGTCCTAGCGTCAGAAATTTAGATCTGTTCTTTGAACTCATCCTAGGGGCTCATTGGGATTCTAATAGGTGCTCCTGGGAATTTCAGCAGTACTGCCAGGGAGGGAGGGAAGAAGCAGCATCGGGCAAGTATGGTGGCACAAGCCTGTAGTCCCAGCGACTCGACTCCTGAGGTTGAGGCAGGAGGATGGATGGAGCCCAGGTGTTTGAGGTTGCAGTGACCAAGGATGCATCGTACCCTGTTGGATAGAGGGAGACAGACCCTGTCACTCACCCAAAAACTATACAAATATTAGGTACCCTAATAATTAAAAATGAAGCAAAAGAGGTTGGGCGTGGTGGCCCATGCCTATAATCCTAGCACTCTGGGAGGCCGAGGCGGGTGGATTGTTCAAGGTCAGGATTTCAAAACCAGCCTGAGCAAGAGCAAGCCCGTCTCTACTATAAATAGAAAGAAATTAATTTGCCAACTAAACATACACACACACACACACACACACACAATAAGCCGGGCATGGTGGTGCATGTCTGTACTCCCAGCTACTCGGGAGGCTGAGACAGAAGGATCACTTGAGCCCAGGAGTTTGAGGTTGCTGTGAGCTAAGCTGAAGCCATAGCACTCTAGCCCAGGCCCTAAAAGTGAGACTCTGTCTCAAAATAAAAAATTAAGGAAAAGGGATTTACCAGAAAATGCAGGGAGGGAGAGATAAAAATTTCTCTCTCTCTCTCTCTCTATATATATATACATATATATGTTTATATAGTCTGAGGACTTTATTAATATATATTTATATATAGAAATTATATATAGAAATTTATATATAGAGAGAGAAATTATACCTAGTGAGAAATTGCCATATATATATACAGAGAGAGAGAGAGAGAGAGAGAGAGAGAGAGAGAGAGAGAGAGAGAGAGAGAGAAACGGATGTTACCATGAGGATGTGAGTGTGATTCTGAGGACTTTATTTACTTTGTGGGCTACTGGACTCTGTGGAGATCAGTGAAGAAAGAGTGCAGAAATGAGAATAAGCGGCGTCTATGGGGAGCTTGCTTGCCGTGCGTGTGCACCTGTGTGTATATAAATAGCTAGACATTCCTTTCTTCTCAAGAGAGTCAGTGTCACCACTGCCACCGCCATCACCACCGAGGGCGCTTAAGGGTTCCTGGCCTGATAGTTGCCGGAGCGCGCTAGGGCAGTCTTGGCGGGATGGCCGACCCCCCGGTGGCTATAAAGGAGGTGGGTGTGGCATCACCAGGGTCAAGCTCAGACTTGGAGAACTCCATCGCCCGGCCTAGAGAAAGGCTGCTTTATTATCTGGAGGCGAACCGACACCTTTGGTGGATAGAGAGACATCATTCCGTGTTTTTATGGAAGCGATGACGGTGATGAAGAAGATGACAACTGCTCCCGCCCCTGCCGCCGCTCCTGCCACTGCTCCCGCCGCCGCCGCCGCCGCCACTCCCTCCCGCCAGGGCTCCTGCCACCGCTCCCGCCGCCACCCCTCCCGCCAGGGCTCCTGCCACCGCTCCCGCCGCCGCTGCTCCCTCCCGCCAGGGCTCCTGCCACCGCTCCCGCCGCCGCCGCCGCTCCCTCCCGCCAGGGCTCCTGCCACCGCTCCCGCCGCCGCTGCTCCCTCCCGCCAGGGCTCCTGCCACCGCTCCCGCCGCCGCCGCTCCCTCCCGCCAGGGCTCCTGCCACCGCTCCCGCCGCCGCCGCCTCTGCTCCCTGCCGCCACCCCTCCCGCCGCTGCCGCAGCTGCCACCACCACAGGTTGGGAAATGAATTAAAATCTTAATCTAACCGCCCCCGCCCCGCCCCCCACCCCAGCAGGCTCAAGGGACCGATTCCCCCGGACCCTAGAAAGAGCCTAAAAAGCAGATTTGTTGCCCATGAGAAGGCAGGTCAGAACTGGCCGGTCACGTCCCCTCCTTTCTCGAGGGGACATTTGTAACATTAGTGTCATTTAAGTTGGTATTCAATGCCCCACTAGTAAATTTCATAGGCTTAAAAAAAAAGGAAGGGAGGGAGGAAGGAAGGAAGGAAGGAAGGAAGGAAGGAAGGAAGGAAGGAAGGAAGGAAGGAAGGAAGGGAAAAGAGGCAGGGCTGGCGTGGTGGCTCACGCCTGTGATCCTAGCACTCTGGGGGACTGTGGTGGGTGGATCATTGGAGCTCAGGAGTTCGAGCCCAGCCTGAGCAAGAGCGAGACCCCTTCTCTACTAGAAATAGAAATTAATTGGCTAACTCAAAATATATATCTATAGAAAAAATTAGCCAGGCACAGTGGCGCATGCCTGTAGTCCCAGCTACTCTGGAGGCTGAGACAGAAGGATCACTTGAGCGCAGGAGTTTGACGTTGCCATGAGCCAGGCTGACGCCACAAGACTGTAGGCTGGGCAATACAGTGACACTCCATCTCTCAAGAAAAAGACAGCAAAAAAGAAAGGAGGAGAGAGAGAGAGAGAGAGATTGAATTGGCCTATTTTCAAGTTAAAAATAAAATAAATAAAAAAAATAAAATAAAAAAAAGAGAGAGAGTCATACTGAGAATATTGATCCAAGAGCGACACCTAGCGACCACATATAGCCACCACCATCTAGGGCCGAATTCGCCAGAGGCGAAGGAGGCCGAGGGCAACATGGAGTCGACCTGGGATGGGGGGGCGGGCATGGCGACCGCAGCAGGCGATTCCCAGGCAGGCACAGGAGCCAGGCCGGGAGCTGGTTCTCAGCACCGTGAAAGGGAGCGGGAGGGAGAAAATCATGACAAAGTGACAGCAGCTCCCTTTGTAGCTCCTAAGCAGGGCGATCGCGTGTTCACACTCGCGGGTGATCCGTGTCTCCTAGTGTGTCGGCACATCCCCCGTGTGACGTGAAGCGAGGGGTGAAGGGGAACGGGGGGGTAGGAGAAGGAAAGGAGAAGATCCATCCAATGAAAGGGGAAAAAAGGAAAGTCACACGTGGGTCAGGTAGTAAGAGCAAATCAACAAGCTGCGGACAGCAACTCCCGGGGGAACACAGCCCGCGAAGCGCCCGCGCCGCCAAAATAGCGATCCGAGGGCGACCCCTAGCGGCAGCGACAACATAGACACTCAATGTGTCCCACCGGCTGTCGAGCGAGCGGACATCTGGTCGACCCACGGGCCCAGAGGCACGCCAGCCCGGGTGATCGTGGCCGGCGAGGGAGGGGTGGGGAGGGGAGAAAACCATTCAAGTCATCCCAGGTCCCATTAGGGTTCCGAAGTGTGATGATTGCGCGTGCACGTGTGCCCCGTCACCGAGACAAGAGTGTGGCGGGGGGGGGGGGGGGGGGGGACAATAAAAAATAAAAATAAATAAAAATCAAAAGAGTAAAAAAATAAAAATAAAGGGGAGGGGGGGGAAATGGGCATTTATTGAAACCTTAAAATGTGTACCCCCATAATATGCCAAAATAAAAAAAGTTTAAAAAAAAGTCCTAAAAAAATAAAAAATAAATAAAAATAAAAAATTAAAAAATTAAGATAAATAAATTTTTAAAAAGTACGTACATACATACATACATACATACACACACAAAAAATAAAAAATAAGTACGTACATATAAGATAAGTGAATTCATAGTTATAAAAATGCGTACACACATACATACACACATACACACATACATACATACATACATACATAAATAAATAAATAAATAGGCAGACCCCCCCCCCAACCAGCCAGATGTCCTTTCTCCTCATAGACTAAGTGTCAGAGGACATCTGGTCTACCTGGGGAGGGGGGAACACAAGATCCTTTCTCCTCATACACTAAGTGTCCAGCCGACATCTGGTCTACCAGGACTCTTTCTCCTCATATACTGTGTCCAGCTGACATCTGGTCGACCCGGCGGGACGGGGGGCAGGTGTGGGAAAGCGGGAACCCAAACACCAGCTGTGACACAGACATCTGGTCGACCTCGTGGACCGCGGGCCGGGACCCCGGGCGCGACACCGACACACGCTGTACCCTGACGGGGGCCGGCGGCCCCGCGCCCGCCCGGTCGACCCGGAACCGCGAGAGAGGAGGAGGGAGCAGCGGAGGCCGGCGAGACCCCCTCGCCGAGCCTGCCGCGTGGGGAAGGGGAGGGAGCCACGAACGACGCGCGCGCGGCAGCGGAGGGAGGGAGGGTGACGGACCCCAGCCACGACACGGAACACCGGGAAGGCGGGGCGGCGGGCGCGGGGGCACTCGCAACCCTTTCCACGGCCAGTCGCGTCGCCACCGTAAGCGCCCGTCCCGCCCGGAACGGGGTCCCGGGGGCGGGCCAGAGCCCGTCCCGACCCCGCCGCGGGCGTCCGGGCGCGGGGGCAACGGCGCGACGTCTGACCGGGGAAGAGAGAGACCCCCGCGCCCGGGCTCCACCGCACACACGCGACGTCGACGGCAACGGGGACGCGTCCACCGCGGGGGGGACGACGGCAACGCCGACACGCGACGCGTACGGGGGCGAGCGGGGTGGGACGAGGACCAGGGCCACCCCTTCCCGCGACTGGAAGCCGGACGGGAGAGGACGAGAAGTCTGAAGGCAGCAGCGGGCGAGCGGGGCGCTTCGGGACGACACGAAAGCGGCGACGGGGGGAGGGACCGCCGGACGACCGCGAGGAACGAGGGGACGGCCTCAGACGCCAAACCCGCCGGCCGGGACACGCACGGGACCTCACCGCCACTGGCCTCAGCGCACGACAGCGGTCCCGCGGCACCCGGAACGACAAGGCTGCGCGCCTTCGGTGACCCCCACGCACCGCGCGGGGCCCGGGCCCGACCGCCGCCGCCACGGTCGCACGCCGCTCCCGGGAAGCCGTCCCTCTCGCCACGCACACGCGGCCGCCCGCCCCTCAGGTCGTTCCGCCCCAAACGCGCAGGGGCCCCCGCAGACCGTCACAAACCGAGGCACGAGGCCGGGCGCGGTGGCTCACGCCTGTAATCCCAGCTCTCGGGGAGGCCGAGGCGGGCGGATTGCCTGAGGTCAGGAGTTCGAAACCAGCCTGAGCAAGAGTGAGACCCCGCGTCTCTACTATAAATAGAAAAAAATTAAATAAAAGATAAAAAAAGAAAAAGAAAAAAAATAAATAGAAAGAAATTGGCCAACTAATATATATAGAAAAAATCAGCCGGGCATGGTGGCGGCTCATGCCTGTAGTCCCAGCTACTCGGGAGGCTGAGGCAGGAGGATGGCTGGAGCCCAGGAGATTGAGGTTGCTGTGAGAGCCCGGCTGACGCCTCGGCACTCACTCTAGCCTGGACAACAAAGTGAGACTGTCTCAAAAGAAGTAAAAAAAAAAAAAAATTAAAAAAAAAACAAAACCGAGGCACGAGGCCGGGCGTGGTGGCTTCACGCCTGTAATCCTAGCACTTTGGGAGGCCGAGGCAGGCGGATTGCTCAAGGTCAGGAGTTCGAAACCAGCCAGACTGAGCGAGACCCCGGTCTCTACCAAAAATAGAAATAAATTGACCAACTAAAAATATATACAAAAAATTAGCCGGGCATGGTGGCAACGTGCGTTTAGTCCCAGCTACTCGGGAGGCCGAGGCAGGAGGATGGCTGAGCCCCGGAGATTGAGGTCGCTGTGAGAGCCCGGCTGACGCCTCGGCACTCACTCTATAGCCTGGACAACAAAGTGAGACTCTGTCTCAAAAAAAAAAAAAAAAAAAACAAAAAAAAAAACCGAGGCACGAGGCCGGGGGGATGCCACCGACGGCCGTGGCCGGCCGGGGCGACACCCTCCCTCGCGGCCGAGGTCAGGTTCGGGCACAGCGCGGTGGGGCCAACGCTCCCGGGGGGAGGTCGGGCAGCGGGCGGGGAAGGAGAGAGAGGGGGGAGCCGGCGCCTCCGAGAGGCCGAGAGCCGCCAGGGCGAGGCACGGAAAGCCCGGGGGGAGGAGAGAGGAGACCCCGGACGCGACCGGGCCACCGGGAAAACAACGCCGCGGGACCCCACCGCCCCAACACTCGGGAGCGGCCCCGCGGCGTGCCCGTGACGCCAGCCGGCCCTCACCGCCGGTCAACCCCTCGACCCGCCCGCGGGCCACGGCCCCGCCACCGGGAGGGGCTCCCGAGAGAGCGACCCCGTCCCAACCCCGGGAGGGGAGGGTGCCGCGCCGCGCCCCGACGTAACGACACCGAGGCCGGACTCAGAGGGGGGAGGCGCGGGCCACCGTAGGCGTGAAGGAAGAGTGGCGCTCCGCCCCCGCCGCGGGGGCCGGCGGACCCCTCCTCTCCCCCGGCGGGGAGGGGGGAACTCTGCACACGCACAAGTGGCCGCCACGTGGGGGTGGGCGGCTGAGGACACGCAGAGAGGCCACGCGCCGGGGGATCCGGTACCCCAAAGCGGCACGCCTCCAGGATCGCTAGAGGGGATTTTCTCGCCAAAGGCGGGATCGCCCCTGTTCCCCAGTCACCCCCTACTGGGCCCCGGTATGGACGCGACAAGCACCCGCAATCTCTGAGCATTCGCGGTCAGGGACCCCCCCCTGGTGCAACCGCCTCGTGTCCCGGCGAAAAATCCCTCCCCCGCAGTAACGGAGGAAGAGGGCTGGCCGAGGCAGGCCACAGCAGGGGCCACCAACGGGGGGCCAGCCGGCACCCGGGCGCCGGGACAGTCCCCTCGACCACAATTCTCCCACACAGCCCGGTGTGACGACCCTCCCCCCCAAAAAAAGGGGAGAGAAGCGCACGGACCGCGCCACTCTTGCCTTTCCAGTCCACCACACACCGTGGGGACAGACAGAGTGGCACCTCGCGTGCACACCGCGGTCGAGAGAACGCTCCCGGGGTGGGGGGCGATCGGGCAGCGGGTGGGGAAGGAGAGAGGGGGGAGCGGGCGCCGCCCAGAGCCACCAGGGCGAGGCACGAAAAGCGGGGGGGAGAGGGGACCCCGGACGCGACCGGGCCACCGGGAAAACAACGCCGCGGGATCCCACCGCCCCAACACACGGGAGCGGCCCCGCGGCGTGCCCGTGACGCCAGCCGGCCCTCACCACCGGTCAACCCCTCGACCCGCCCGCGGGCCACGGCCCCGCCACCGGGGGGGGGCTCCCGAGAGCGACCCCGTCCCTTCAGTGCCCAGCACCGCCAACGCGACTAAGACACCGTCTTCCTTAAAAGAGGCGCGCGCCTCCAGCACCCCTAGAGAGGATTTTCTCGCCAAAGGCGGGATCGTCCCTGTTCCTCGGTCGCCCCCGACTGGGCCCCGGCGGAGGCGTGCACGCACGCCCGGGAGGGTGGGGGGTCTGCGGCATGGGCGCGACAAGCACCCGCGGCAATCTCGGAGCGTTCGCGGTCGGGGCCCCCCTCGTGCAACCGCCTCGTGTCCGTGCGAAAACTCCCTCCCCCGCAGTAACGGAAGAGGGCCGGCCGAGGCAGGCCACAGCAGGGGCCACCAACGGGGGGGACCGGTCGGCACCGGGGCGCCGGGACAGTCCCCCTCGACCACAATTCGCCCACGTGGCCCAGTGCGACGACCCTCCCCCAAAAAAGGGGAGGGAAGCGCACGGACCGCGCCGCTCTCTCTCGCCTTTCTAAGTCCCCCACACACACCGTGGGGACAGACAGAGCGGCACCTCGCCCGCCCGCGCGGCACGGGGTGACGCCCGTCGGCTCAACCGCCTCGACCCCCCCATACAGGACTGCACGGGGACACAACGCAGCACACTTTGGCAGCGACCAGAGAGGGACGCCGGGAACGGGGGACGCCTCCGGGATGGCTAGAGAAGACTTTCTCGCCCAAGGCGGAGAAAGAGCCCTGTCGCCGCGTGGAGACCCGACTACTTCGACGCTACTCGCTGAAGGACAGCGAGCCCTCACTATCCTGCAGGCCGAAAATGACGATCTGAGGCGACAGAAAACACGGCGAGGGGGCCGGGGAAGAGCCACTTGAGCATGCGGTCCCCACGAACCCAGATGCGGCCACCCGTCCCCAACACGTCCCCAGTGACGACAGACACGGAGCACTTAGGGACATCTGGTCGACCCCGAGGGCCCACGTGGCAAAGAGGGTCGGGCGCCGTCCGCGGACGCCCTAGCAGGCCGTCCGGGGGCCGATCCCCGGCCCAACGTGGTGACTCGAGAAGACAACGGGATGGGATGACGGGGACCCACGAGTGGCCGCGGAACGGCCGGGGTCCCCCACACCGGGCACCTCTGCCACGCAAGGGCCGGTTACCGGTACCCTCTCCCGTCCCCCTCCCCTCGCGCCAAAGACGCGGCGGACTGCTGGTCGACCCGCCCGGGCAGCCCCTCGACCCGCCAGGGCGGGCGGCGGGCAACGCCAGCCGCCTCCATCATAGACCTGCCGGCCCAAGGTCCGGCTCGCGGACCCCTGGCCGTCGCACAGGGGCCACCCGCAAGGCCCCGGGAAGGCTGCCCGCTTCCCGGAGCTCAGCCCCGCTCAGGTCATCGACCTTCACCTCCTTTGCCTGACGCGCTGGAGCTTCGGAGGACGGGAGCCGGTCACCGGCCCCGGCAGGGGGACTAGGGAAGGAGGCATCCGGACCCGGCGACCGGTACCCTCTCCCGTCCCCCTCTCCCGTCCCCCTCCCCGGTCCCCTCGCGCCAAAGACGCGGCGGACTGCTGGTCAACCCGCCCGGGCAGCCGCTCAACCCGCCCGGGCGGCGGGCAATGCCAGCCGACTCCCTCATAGACCTGCCGGCCCAAGCTCCTGCTCGCAGACACCACAGGTGCGGACTGCAAAGCCCCGGGATGGCTGCCCGCTTCCCGGGGCTCAGTCACTGCCATGTCGCCGACCTTCTCCCCCTTTGCCTGCCATGCCGGAGCTTCGGAGGACGGGAGCCTTGTATAAAAGCGGCCGCCAGAGGGAGCCCGAACACAACCACAGAATGCACACATCCACTAAGTAGTGACACTGGAAAAGTTCAATTTCTTTCATTTTCAGTTCCGTGGCTATAAACTATGGTTTTAGGTCATTTATTTATACTTTACATTCATTCCAGGTTATTAAGGTCATAGTGTGTATTATTAGAATCCACGGTTTTATAAGAAATCATGTTTGCCTACTCTAGGAAGAGATTTTCATTTCTTCATTTAATACTTACAATGATCACAACTAAGAAATAAGAAATAAGAAGGGAGGGAGAGATATAAATTCCTCTCTCTATATATAAATCTGCTATATAGAGAATAAAAGAGATAAGCAGGGATGGAGAGATAAAAATTTCACTCTCTCTCTCTCTCTCTACATATATCTATATATATATATAAATCTGCTATACACAGAATAAAAGAGATAAGCAGGGATGGAGAGATAAAATTTCACTCTCTCTCTCTCTCTCTCTATGTATATATATATGGAGAGAGAGAGATCTGCTATAGACAGAATAAAAGAGATAAGCAGGGATGGAGAGATAAAAATTTCACTCACTCTCTCTCTCTCTCTCTATATATATATATATAAATCTGCTATAGACAGAATAAAAGAAATAAAAAGGGAGGGAGAGATATAAATTCCTCTCTCTCTCTCTCTCTCTCTCTCTATATATATATATATATATATATAAATCTGCTATAGACAGAATAAAAGAGATAAGCAGGGAGGGAGAGATAAAAATTTCACTCTCTCTCTCTCTGTGTATATATATAAATCTGCTATAGACAGAATAAAAGAGATAAGAAGGGAGGGAGAGATAAAAATTTCACTCTCTCTCTCTCTCTCTCTCCATGTATATATATATATATAAATCTGCTATAGACAGAATAAAAGAGATAAGCAGGGAGGGAGAGATAAATATTTCACTCTCTCTCTCTTTCTCTCTCTCTCTGTGTATATATATATAAATCTGCTATAGACAGAATTAAAGAGATAAGCAGGGAGGGAGAGATAAAAATTTTTCTCAGGCCCAGCACACCTGTAGTCCTAGCTCTCTGGGAGACTGAGGCAGCAGGATTGCAGGAAGTCAGGAGTTCAAACCAGCCTGAGCAAGAGCAAAACCCCATCTCTACTATAAACACAAAGAAATTAATTGGCCAAGTAATATATATAGAAAGAAAAATGAGCCAGGCGTGGCGGCATATCCCTGTAGTCCCAGCTGTTTGGGAGGCAGAGGCAGGAGGATTGCTTGAGCCTAGGAGGTTGAGGTTGCTGTGAGCTAGTCTGAAGCCATAGCACCCTAGCCCGGGCCCTAAAAGTGAGACTCTGTCTCAAAAAAAAAAGAAAAAATTAATAATAATAAAAAAGGTCTTACTTTCCAGAAAAAGCAGGGAGGGAGAGATAATTTCTCTCTCTCTCTCTGTTTCTCTCTCTCTCTCTGTATATATTTTCTGTGATTTTCTCCAAAGTGTTCTTTTCTTCAGGAACTGGCCCAGAGAACTGATAAATGAGGTGGACCCCGGATTGAATACTGAATGACACTTTCAGTAAAACATTTTGGAATGCAAGAGAACTTTGGTCAGAGGGAGACATTAACATGATAAAAGTGGAGTCAAGCTTGAGATCCAGTTAAGTGGACCCCTAAAGTGAGGGGAGCTAGTAAGGAAAAGACAAGGGGTAAGGAGAAGTCACAGCAAGGAGGTGGGTGGGAGGAGGCTTTGCTGGGCTGGCGACCCCATCACACTGCTGCTATAGACAGAATGTCTGCTATAGACAGAATAAAAGAGAAAAGAGATAAGCAGGGAGGGAGACATAAAAATTTCTCTCAGGCCCAGCACAGCTGCAATCCTAGCTCTGGGAGGCCAAGGTGGGAGGATTGCTGGAGGTCAGGAATTCAAACCAGCCTGAGCAAGAGGAAGACCCCATCTCTACTATAAATAGAAAGAAATTAATTGGCCAGGTAATATATATAGGAAGAAAAATTAGCCAGGCATGCTGGCACATGCCTGTAGTCCCAACTACTCAAGAGGCTGAGACAGAAGGATCACTTGAACCCAGGATTTTGAGGTTGCTGTGAGCTAAGCTGAAGCCATAGCACCCTAGCCCAGGCCCTAAGAGTGAGACTCTGTCTCAAAAAAAAAGAAAAAATTAATAATAATAAAAAAGGTCTGTCTTACCAGAAAAAGGAGGGAGGGAGAGATAAAAATTTCTCTCTCTCTCTCTCTCTCTCTGTATATATATATATATATAATGTATATATATATATATATATATATATATATATATATATGCATGCATGAATGAATGAATGAATGAATGAATAAATAAATAAATAAATAAAAGTATGTTAAAAAATACATAGAGTGAGGGTTCTCCACTTTAACCATTATTGTGGTTAATCATTTCACTGGTCTCAGCTGGGCCAAAAACAAGGCCTGTGGGTCTGGGGACTGCTCAGAAGTTTTAAGAAAGGAATTAACTCCTCTTGGGGATAGAGGCCAGACTACAATTTTCCAACATCAGGGGGTGGGGGGGAAGTTTTAAAAGGACACAAAATGTTTCTTTCCTTTATTTTTTTTTCCCTCTGTCTAGACCATTCCCTCTATTACACTGTGAAATTCATGATGTTGAATATTTTTTCCTGGGAGAAACTTTGTGGTCGGCTACGTGAAGTAGGAAGGGTGTTTTATATGTTTCCAGGACATCATAAAAAATTGAGCAGACTCATCTAGGATCATTAGGGAAGTGAATGATTTGCCTCTCCTAAATGTTGAGCTACCACAACAAGCTGCAGGAGGGGACCCTCCCGGACACCTATCCACTGACACAGGCCCCACGGGAGTGTGTTGCTCACCCTATTCATTTAGAAATGTATACTTTGGAATCAATAAAATAAAATTCACAGGAAGAGAAAATACATTGTTCTCAGCCTAGGATAAAAAGTCACAAGTTGTTGTAGAATTCATTCTGTGATTTAAATTTTTAAACGATATTCCATAAACCTAAAAAAAAAACACACAAATAAACAAAAAAAAAACAAAGATTAAACAGAAACCGGGAAAAGAAAAAAAAAAAAACAAAAACCCTGGGCAGAGGCCTACGGTGGGGGCGGGGAGGCAGGCAGGGAGCGGGAGGAGGAGGAGGGGCCCCTCCCTGGGACAACAGGGAGGGGGTTGGGCGGAGACCCTCTGGAGGCTAGAGGCGCCTGGGGCTGGCGGGCCCAGGCAGAACCTGTCATACAATGTAGCAGATTTGAAAGCCGGCCTCCACACCTGGGGTGGGGGTGGGGTCCACTCTTAAGCTCCCAACATGGCCTGACTTTACCCATCCCCAAGTCTGATCAAAGTGGCCACTAGGTGACCCCTAAGTACCGGTGCCAGTGTCAGCCAGACAAGAGGGGACCCTCTGACGGGGCTGACACCGATTTTTTTTTTTTTCTTTCTAAAGCTTGCTTCCATTTTCCACCTAGGTCTACAGGTATACCCTTGAAATGGATGCTGGTATTGAGGAAACAGGAAGTATTTTTTTCCAGTCATTTATCTGGTCCTCAATCCTCATTATTTATCATGTCCACCCGCCCCCCCACACACACACACATATACACGTTGGTTCATCTCTGCAGAAAAGCTGCTGGAGATTGTTTGTCCACCAAATGCTTTCTCTTGACAGTATCTAAGAGGACAAGCAGTGCCACGCATTCTGCTCTAAGATTAAAATTGCATCTATCAGTATGGTCCTATTTTACTTCTTATGTGGGTTTAGT
>NC_134123.1:46276808-46286808 GCF_040939455.1 Microcebus murinus
CTCTGTGTCTCTGTGTCTCTCTGTCTCTCTCTCTCTCTCTATATATATATATATAAATCTGCTATAGACAGAATAAAAGAGATAAGCAGGGATGGAGAGATAAATTTTTCACTCTCTCTATCTCTCTCTCTATATATATATATACATAAATCTGCTATAGACAGAATAAAAGAAATAAGAAGGGAGGGAGAGACATAAATTCCTCTCTCTCTCTCTCTATATATATATACATGTATATATATATAAATCTGCTATAGACAGAATAAAAGAGATAAGCAGGTAGGGAGAGATAAAAATTTCTCTCAGGCCCAGTACAGCTGTAATCCTAGCTCTCTGGGAGGCTGAGGCAGGAGGATTGCTCAAGGATGGGAGTTCAAAACCAGCCTGAGGAAGAGCAAGACCATCTCTACTATAAATAGAAAGAAATTAATTGGCCAACTAAACACACACACACAAACACATAAATAAAATTATGTTAAAAAATACATAGAGGGAGGGTTCTCTGCTTTAGCCATTATTGTGGTTAATCATTTCACTGGTCTCAGCTGGGCCAAAAACAAGGCCTGTGGGTCTGGGGACTGCTCAGAAGTTTTAAGAAAGGAATTAACTCCTCTTGGGGATAGAGGCCAGACTACAAGTTTCCAACATCAGGGGGTGGGGGGGAAGTTTTAAAAGGACACAAAATGTTTCTTTCCTTTATTTTTTTTTCCCTCTGTCTAGACCATTCCCTCTAGTACACTGGGAAATTCATGATGTTGAATAGTTTTTCCTGGGAGAAACTTTGTGGTCGGGGCTATGTGAAGTAGGAAGGGTGTTTTATATGTTTCCAGGACATCATAAAAAATTGAGCAGACTCATCTAGGATCATTAGGGAAGTGAATGATTTGCCTCTCCTAAATGTTGAGCTACCACAACAAGCTGCAGGAGGGGACCCTCCCGGACACCTATCCACTGACACAGGCCCCACGGGAGTGTGTTGCTCACCCTATTTATTTAGAAATATATACTTTGGAATCCATAAAATAAAATTCACAGGAAGAGAAAATACATTGTTCTCAGCCTAGGATAAAAAGTCACAAGTTGTTGTAGAATTCATTCTGTGATTTAAATTTTTAAACGATATTCCATAAACCTAAAGAAAAACACAAAAAAACAAAGATTAAACAGAAACCGGGAAAAGAAAAAAAAAAAAAAAAACCCTGGGCAGAGGCCTACGGTGGGGGCGGGGAGGCAGGCAGGGAGCGGGAGGAGGAGGGGCCCCTCCCTGGGACAACAGGGAGGGGGTTGGGCGGAGACCCTCTGGAGGCTAGAGGCGCCTGGGGCTGGCGGGCCCAGGCAGAACCTGTCATACAATGTAGCAGATTTGAAAGCCGGCCTCCACACCTGGGGTGGGGGTGGGGTCCACTCTTAAGCTCCCAACATGGCCTGACTTTACCCATCCCCAAGGCTGATCAAAGTGGCCACTAGGTGACCCCTAAGTACCGGTGCCAGTGTCAGCCAGACAAGAAGGGACCCTCTGACGGGGCTGACAGCGATTTTTTTTTTTCTTTCTAAAGTTTGCTTCCATTTTCCACCTAGGTCTACAGGTATACCCTTAAAATGGATGCTGGTATTGAGGAAACAGGAAGTATTTTTTTCCAGTCATTTATCTGGTCCTCAATCCTCATTATTTATCATGTCCACCCGCCAAGTAATATATATAGAAAGAAAAATTAGCCAGGCATGCTGGCACATGCCTGTAGTCCCAGCTACTCAAGAGGCTGAGACAGAAGGATGACTTGAGGCCAGGAGTTTGAGGTTGCTGTGAGCTAAGCTGACACCATAGCACTCTAGCCCGGGCACCAAAAGTGAGACTCTGTCAAAAAAAAAAAAAAAAAAAAATTAAGAATTATGGACTTAGCAGTAAAAGCAGGGATTCAGAGATAAAAATTTCACTCTCTCTCTCTCTCTGTATGTATGTGTATGTATATAAATCTGCTATAGAGAGAATAAAAGAGATAAGAAGGGAGGGAGAGATAAAAATTCCTCTCTCTCTCTCTCTCTCTATATATATATATACATATATATATATATACATATATATAAATCTGCTATAGACAGAATAAAAGAGATAAGCAGGGATGGAGAGATAAAATTTCACTCACTCTCTCTCTATCTCTCTCTCTATATATATATAAATCTGCTATAGACAGAATAAAAGAAATAAAAAGGGAGGGAGAGATATAAATTCCTCTCTCTCTCTATATATATATATAGATATAAATCTGCTATAGACAGAATAAAAGAAATAAGCAGGGAGGGAGAGATAAAAATTTCACTCTCTCTCTCTCTCTCTGTGTATATATATAAATCTGCTATAGACAGAATAAAAGAGATAAGCAGGGAGGGAGAGATAAAAATTTCACTCTCTCTCTCTCTCTCTCTCTCTGTGTATATATATAAATCTGCTATAGACAGAATAAAAGAGATAAGCAGGGAGGGAGAGATAAAAATTTCACTCTCTCTCTCTCTCTCTCTGTGTATATATATAAATCTGCTATAGACAGAATAAAAGAGATAAGCAGGGAGGGAGAGATAAATATTTCACTCTCTCTCTCTTTCTCTCTCTCTCTGTGTATATACATAAATCTGCTATAGACAGAATAAAAGAGATAAGAAGGGAGGGAGAGATATAAATTCCTCTCTCTCTCTCTCTCTCTCTCTCTGTCTCTGTCTCTCTCTCTCTCTCTCTCTATATATATATATATCTGCTGTAGACAGAATAAAAGAGATAAGCTCTGATGGAGAGATAAGAATTTCACTCACTCTCTCTCTCTCTCTATATATATATATATAAATCTGCTATAGACAGAATAAAAGAGATAAGAAGGGAGGGAGAGATATGAATTCCTCTCTCTCTCTCTCTCTGTCTCTCTCTCTCTCTATATATATATAAATCTGCTATTGACAGAATAAAAGAGATAAGAAGGGAGGGAGAGATATAAATTCTCTCTCTCTCTCTATATATATATATAAATCTGCTATAGACAGAATAAAAGAGATAAGCAGGGAGGGAGAGATATAAATTCCTCTCTCACTCTCTCTCTCTCTCTATATATGTATATATATAAATCTGCTATAGACAGAATAAAAGAGATAAGAAGGGAGGGAGAGATATGAATTCCTCTGTCTCTCTGTCTCTCTGTCTCTCTCTCTCTCTCTCTCTCTATATATATAAATCTGCTATTGACAGAATAAAAGAGATAAGAAGGGAGGGAGAGATATAAATTCTCTCTCTCTATATATATATATATATATCTGCTATAGACAGAATAAAAGAGATAAGCAGGGATGGAGAGATAAAAATTTCACTCTCTCTCTCTCTACATATATATATATATAAATCTGCTATAGACAGAATAAAAGAGATAAGAAGGGAGGGAGAGATATAAATTCTCTCTCTCTCTCTCTCTCTCTCTCTAAATCTGCTATAGACAGAATAAAAGAGATAAGCAGGGATGGAGAGATAAAAATTTCTCTCTGTCTCTCTCTCTGTGTATATATATATAAATCTGCTATAGACAAAATAAAAGAGATAAGAAGGGAGGGAGAGATAAAAATTCCTCTATGTCTCTCTCTCTCCATATATATATATATATACATAAATCTGCTATAGACAGAATTAAAGAGATAAGCAGGGAGGGAGAGATAAAATTTTTCTCAGGCCCAACACACCTGTAGTCCTAGCTCTCTGGGAGACTGAGGCAGCAGGATTGCTGGAAGTCAGGAGTTCAAACCAGCCTGAGCAAGAGCAAAACCCCATCTCTACTATAAACACAAAGAAATTAATTGGCCAAGTAATATATATAGAAAGAAAAATGAGCCAGGAGGGAGAGAGAGATAATAATTTCTCTCTCTCTCTCTCTCTCTCTCTCTCTCTCTCTATGTCTGCTATAGACAGAATAAAAGACATAAGCAGGGAGGGAGAGATAAAAATTTCTCTCAGGCCCAGCACACCTGTAATCCTAGCTCTCTGGGAGGCCAAGGGGGAAGGATTGCTGGAGGTCAGGAGTTCAAATCAGTGGGAGCAAGAGCAAGACCCCATCTCTACTATAAATAGAAAGAAATTAATTGGCCAAGTAATAGAGAGAGAGAGAAAAATTAGCCAGGCATGATGACACTGCCTGTAGTCCTAGCTACTTGGGAGGCTGAGGCAGGAGGATGGCTTGAGCCCAGGAGGTTGAGGTTGCCGTGAGCTAGGCTGACGCCATGGCACTCACTCTAGCCTGGGCAACAAAGTGAGACTCTGTCTCAAAAAATTAAATGCATGCATGCATGCATGAATGAATGAATGAATGAATAAATAAAAGTCTGTTAAAAAATACATAGAGGGAGGGTTCTCCGCTTTAGCCATTATTGTGGTTAATCACTTCACTGGTCTCAGCTGGGCCAAAAACAAGGCCTGTGGGGCTGGGGACCGACCACTCTGGAGTTTTAAGAAAAGATTGAACTGCTCTTGGGGATAGAGGCCAGACTACAAATTTCCAACATCAGGGGGTGGGGGGGGTGGAGTTTTAAAAGGACACAAAATGTCTCTGTCCTTTATTTTTTTTTGCCCTCTCTCTAGACCATTCCCTCTATTACACTGTGAAATTCATGATGTTAAATAGTTTTTCCTGGGAGAAACTTTGTGGTCGGGGCTATGTGAAGTAGGAAGGGTGTTTTATATGTTTCCAGGACATCATAAAAAATTGAGCAGACTCATCTAGGATCATTAGGGAAATGAATGATTTGCCTCTCCTAAATGTGGAGCTACCACAACAAGCTGCAGGAGGGGACCCTCCCGGACACCTATTACTGACACAGGCCCCACGGGAGTGTGTTGCTCACCCTATTCATTTAGAAATGTATACTTTGGAATCAATAAAATTCACAGGAAGAGAAAATACATTGTTCTCAGCCTAGGATAAAAAGTCACAAGTTGTTGTAGAATTCATTCTGTGATTTAAATTTTTAAACGATATTCCATAAACCTAAAAAAAACCACACAAATAAACAAGAAAAACAAAGATAAAACAGAAACCGGGAAAAGAAAAAAAAAAAAAAAAACCCTGGGCAGAGGCCTACGCTGGGGGCGGGGAGGCAGGCAGGGAGCGGGAGGAGGAGGAGGAGGAGGGGCCCCTCCCTGGGACAACAGGGAGGGGGTTGGGCGGAGACCCTCTGGAGGCTAGAGGCGCCTGGGGCTGGCGGGCCCAGGCAGAACCTGTCATACAATGTAGCAGATTTGAAAGCCGGCCTCCACACCTGGGGTGGGGGTGGGGTCCACTCTTAAGCTCCCAACATGGCCTGACTTTACCCATCCCCAAGTCTGATCAAAGTGGCCACTAGATGACACCTAAGTACTGGTGACAGTGTCAGCCAGACAAGAAGGGACCCTCTGACGGGGCTGACAGCGATTTTTTTTTTCTTTCTAAAGTTTGCTTCCATTTTACACCTAGGTCTACAGGTATACCCTTAAAATGGATGCTGGTATTGAGGAAACAGGAAGTATTTTTTTCCAGTCATTTATCTGGTCCTCAATCCTCATTATTTATCATGTCCACCCGCCAAGTAATATATATAGAAAGAAAAATTAGCCAGGCATTCTGGCACATGCCTGTAGTCCCAGCTACTCAAGAGGCTGAGACAGAAGGATGACTTGAGGCCAGGAGTTTGAGGTTGCTGTGAGCTAAGCTGACACCATAGCACTCTAGCCCGGGCACCAAAAGTGAGACTCTGTCAAAAAAAAAAAAAAAAAAAATTAAGAACTATGGACTTAGCAGTAAAAGCAGGGATTCAGAGATAAAAATTTCACTCTCTCTCTCTCTCTGTATGTATGTGTATGTATATAAATCTGCTATAGAGAGAATAAAAGAGATAAGAAGGGAGGGAGAGATAAAAATTTCTCTCAGGCCCAGTACAGCTGTAATCCTAGCTCTCTGGGAGGCTGAGGCAGGAGGATTGCTCAAGGATAGGAGTTCAAAACCAGCCTGAGGAAGAGCAAGACCATCTCTACTATAAATAGAAAGAAATTAATTGGCCAACTAAACACACACACACACAAACACATAATAGGCCGGGCATGGTGGTGCATGTCTGTAGTTCCAGCTACTCAGGAGGCTGAAACAGAAGGGTCACTTGAGCCCAGGAGTTTGAGGTAGCTGTGAGCTAAGCTGACGCCATAGCACTCTAGCCCTGGCACCTAAAGTGAGACTCTGTCTCAAAAAAAAGAATAATAATAATAATCACAAAAAAAGACTTACTTACCAGATAAAGCAGGGAGGGAGAGATAATAATTTCTCTCTCTCACTCTCTCTGTCTCTCTCTCTCTCTCTCTATGTCTGCTATAGACAGAATAAAAGACATAAGCAGGGAGGGAGAGATAAAAATTTCTCTCAGGCCCAGCACACCTGTAATCCTAGCTCTCTGGGAGGCCAAGGGGGAAGGATTGCTGGAGGTCAGGAGTTCAAATCAGTGGGAGCAAGAGCAAGACCCCATCTCTACTATAAATAGAAAGAAATTAATTGGCCAAGTAATAGAGAGAGAGAGAGAAATTAGCCAGGCATGATGACACTGCCTGTAGTCCCAGCTACTTGGGAGGCTGAGGCAGGAGGATTGCTTGAGCCCAGGAGGTTGAGGTTGCCGTGAGCTAGGCTGACGCCATGGCACTCACTCTAGCCTGGGCAACAAAGTGAGACTCTGTCTCAAAAAATTAAATGCATGCATGCATGCATGAATGAATGAATAAATAAAAGTATGTTAAAAAATACATAGAGGGAGGGTTCTCCACCATTATTGTGGTTAATCACTTCACTGGTCTCAGCTGGGCCAAAAACAAGGCCTGTGGGGCTGGGGACCGCTCTGGAGTTTTAAGAAAAGATTGAACTGCTCTTGGGGATAGAGGCCAGACTACAAATTTCCAACATCAGGGGGTGGGGGGGTGGAGTTTTAAAAGGACACAAAATGTCTCTGTCCTTTATTTTTTTTGCCCTCTCTCTAGACCATTCCCTCTATTACACTGTGAAATTCATGATGTTAAATAGTTTTTCCTGGGAGAAACTTTGTGGTCGGCTACGTGAAGTAGGAAGGGTGTTTTATATGTTTCCAGGACATCATAAAAAATTGAGCAGACTCATCTAGGATCATTAGGGAAGTGAATGATTTGCCTCTCCTAAATGTTGAGCTTCCACAACAAGCTGCAGGAGGGGACCCTCCCGGACACCTATCCACTGACACAGGCCCCACGGGAGTGTGTTGCTCACCCTATTCATTTAGAAATGTATACTTTGGAATCCATAAAATAAAATTCACAGGAAGAGAAAATACATTGTTCTCAGCCTAGGATAAAAAGTCACAAGTTGTTGTAGAATTGATTCTGTGATTTAAATTTTTAAACGATATTCCATAAACCTAAAAAAAACACACAAAAATACCCAAAAAAACCAAGATAAAACACAAACCGGGAAAAGAAAAAAAAAAAAAAAAACCCTGGGCAGAGGCCTACGGTGGGGGCGGGGAGGCAGGCAGGGAGCGGGAGGAGGAGGAGGGGCCCCTCCCTGGGACAACAGGGAGGGGGTTGGGCGGAGACCCTCTGGAGGCTAGAGGCGCCTGGGGCTGGCGGGCCCAGGCAGAACCTGTCATACAATGTAGCAGATTTGAAAGCCGGCCTCCACACCTGGGGTGGGGGTGGGGTCCACTCTTAAGCTCCCAACATGGCCTGACTTTACCCATCCCCAAGTCTGATCAAAGTGGCCACTAGATGACACCTAAGTACTGGTGACAGTGTCAGCCAGACAAGAAGGGACCCTCTGACGGGGCTGACAGCGATTTTTTTTTTTCTTTCTAAAGTTTGCTTCCATTTTACACCTAGGTCTACAGGTATACCCTTAAAATGGATGCTGGTATTGAGGAAACAGGAAGTATTTTTTTCCAGTCATTTATCTGGTCCTCAATCCTCATTATTTATCATGTCCACCCGCCAAGTAATATATATAGAAAGAAAAATTAGCCAGGCATTCTGGCACATGCCTGTAGTCCCAGCTACTCAAGAGGCTGAGACAGAAGGATGACTTGAGGCCAGGAGTTTGAGGTTGCTGTGAGCTAAGCTGACACCATAGCACTCTAGCCCGGGCACCAAAAGTGAGACTCTGTCAAAAAAAAAAAAAAAAAAAAAATTAAGAACTATGGACTTAGCAGTAAAAGCAGGGATTCAGAGATAAAAATTTCACTCTCTCTCTCTCTCTGTATGTATGTGTATGTATATAAATCTGCTATAGAGAGAATAAAAGAGATAAGAAGGGAGGGAGAGATAAAAATTCCTCTCTCTCTCTCTCTATATATATATATACATATATATATATATACATATATATAAATCTGCTATAGACAGAATAAAAGAGATAAGCAGGGATGGAGAGATAAAATTTCACTCTCTCTCTATCTCTCTCTCTCTATATATATAAATCTGCTATAGACAGAATAAAAGAAATAAAAAGGGAGGGAGAGATATAAATTCCTCTCTCTCTCTCTCTCTATATATATAAATCTGCTATAGACAGAATAAAAGAAATAAGCAGGGAGGGAGAGATAAAAATTTCACTCTCTCTCTCTCTCTCTGTGTATATATATAAATCTGCTATAGACAGAATAAAAGAGATAAGCAGGGAGGGAGAGATAAAAATTTCACTCTCTCTCTCTCTCTCTCTGTGTGTATATATATAAATCTGCTATAGACAGAATAAAAGAGATAAGCAGGGAGGGAGAGATAAAAATTTCACTCTCTCTCTCTCTCTCTCTGTGTATATATATAAATCTGCTATAGACAGAATAAAAGAGATAAGCAGGGAGGGAGAGATAAATATTTCACTCTCTCTCTCTTTCTCTCTCTCTCTGTGTATATATATATAAATCTGCTATAGACAGAATAAAAGAGATAAGAAGGGAGGGAGAGATATAAATTCCTCTCTCTCTCTCTCTCTCTCTCTGTCTCTGTCTCTCTCTCTCTATATATATATATATATATCTGCTGTAGACAGAATAAAAGAGATAAGCTCTGATGGAGAGATAAGAATTTCACTCACTCTCTCTCTCTCTCTCTATATATATATATATAAATCTGCTATAGACAGAATAAAAGAGATAAGAAGGGAGGGAGAGATATGAATTCCTCTGTCTCTCTGTCTCTCTGTCTCTCTCTCTCTATATATATATATAAATCTGCTATTGACAGAATAAAAGAGATAAGAAGGGAGGGAGAGATATAAATTCTCTCTCTCTCTCTATATATATATATAAATCTGCTATAGACAGAATAAAAGAGATAAGCAGGGATGGAGAGATAAAAATTTCACTCTCTCTCTCTCTCTCTGTGTATATATATAAATCTGCTATAGACAGAATAAAAGAGATAAGCAGGGAGGGAGAGATATAAATTCCTCTCTCACTCTCTCTCTCTCTCTCTATATATGTATATATATAAATCTGCTATAGACAGAATAAAAGAGATAAGAAGGGAGGGAGAGATATGAATTCCTCTGTCTCTCTGTCTCTCTGTCTCTCTCTCTCTCTCTCTATATATATATATATAAATCTGCTATTGACAGAATAAAAGAGATAAGAAGGGAGGGAGAGATATAAATTCTCTCTCTATATATATATATATATAAATCTGCTATAGACAGAATAAAAGAGATAAGCAGGGATGGAGAGATAAAAATTTCACTCTCTCTCTCTCTACATATATATATATATAAATCTGCTATAGACAGAATAAAAGAGATAAGAAGGGAGGGAGAGATATAAATTCTCTCTCTCTCTCTCTCTCTCTCTCTCTAAATCTGCTATAGACAGAATAAAAGAGATAAGCAGGGATGGAGAGATAAAAATTTCTCTCTCTCTCTCTCTGTGTATATATATATAAATCTGCTATAGACAAAATAAAAGAGATAAGAAGGGAGGGAGAGATAAAAATTCCTCTATGTCT
>NC_134123.1:46291808-46306808 GCF_040939455.1 Microcebus murinus
ACAGAATGTCTGCTATAGACAGAATAAAAGAGAAAAGAGATAAGCAGGGAGGGAGACATAGAAATTTCTCTCAGGCCCAGCACAGCTGCAATCCTAGCTCTGGGAGGCCAAGGTGGGAGGATTGCTGGAGGTCAGGAATTCAAACCAGCCTGAGCAAGAGGAAGACCCCATCTCTACTATAAATAGAAAGAAATTAATTGGCCAGGTAATATATATAGGAAGAAAAATTAGCCAGGCATGCTGGCACATGCCTGTAGTCCCAACTACTCAAGAGGCTGAGACAGAAGGATCACTTGAACCCAGGATTTTGAGGTTGCTGTGAGCTAAGCTGAAGCCATAGCACCCTAGCCCAGGCCCTAAGAGTGAGACTCTGTCTCAAAAAAAAAGAAAAAATTAATAATAATAAAAAAGGTCTGTCTTACCAGAAAAAGGAGGGAGGGAGAGATAAAAATTTCTCTCTCTCTCTCTCTCTCTCTCTCTGTATATATATATATATAATGTATATATATATATATATTTATATGCATGCATGAATGAATGAATGAATGAATGAATAAATAAATAAATAAAAGTATGTTAAAAAATACATAGAGGGAGGGTTCTCCGCTTTAACCATTATTGTGGTTAATCATTTCACTGGTCTCAGCTGGGCCAAAAACAAGGCCTGTGGGTCTGGGGACTGCTCAGAAGTTTTAAGAAAGGAATTAACTCCTCTTGGGGATAGAGGCCAGACTACAAGTTTCCAACATCAGGGGGTGGGGGGGAAGTTTTAAAAGGACACAAAATGTTTCTTTCCTTTATTTTTTTTTCCCTCTGTCTAGACCATTCCCTCTATTACACTGGGAAATTCATGATGTTGAATATTTTTTCCTGGGAGAAACTTTGTGGTCGGCTACGTGAAGTAGGAAGGGTGTTTTATATGTTTCCAGGACATCATAAAAAATTGAGCAGACTCATCTAGGATCATTAGGGAAGTGAATGATTTGCCTCTCCTAAATGTTGAGCTACCACAACAAGCTGCAGGAGGGGACCCTCCCGGACACCTATCCACTGACACAGGCCCCACGGGAGTGTGTTGCTCACCCTATTCATTTAGAAATGTATACTTTGGAATCAATAAAATAAAATTCACAGGAAGAGAAAATACATTGTTCTCAGCCTAGGATAAAAAGTCACAAGTTGTTGTAGAATTCATTCTGTGATTTAAATTTTTAAACGATATTCCATAAACCTAAAAAAAAAACACACAAATAAACAAAAAAAAAAACAAAGATTAAACAGAAACCGGGAAAAGAAAAAAAAAAAAAAAACCCTGGGCAGAGGCCTACGCTGGGGGCGGGGAGGCAGGCAGGGAGCGGGAGGAGGAGGAGGGGCCCCTCCCTGGGACAACAGGGAGGGGGTTGGGCGGAGACCCTCTGGAGGCTAGAGGCGCCTGGGGCTGGCGGGCCCAGGCAGAACCTGTCATACAATGTAGCAGATTTGAAAGCCGGCCTCCACACCTGGGGTGGGGGTGGGGTCCACTCTTAAGCTCCCAACATGGCCTGACTTTACCCATCCCCAAGTCTGATCAAAGTGGCCACTAGGTGACCCCTAAGTACCGGTGCCAGTGTCAGCCAGACAAGAGGGGACCCTCTGATGGGGCTGACAGCGATTTTTTTTTTTCTTTCTAAAGCTTGCCTCCATTTTCCACCTAGGTCTACAGGTATACCCTTAAAATGGATGCTGGTATTGAGGAAACAGGAAGTATTTTTTTCCAGTCATTTATCTGGTCCTCAATCCTCATTATTTATCATGTCCACCCGCCAAGTAATATATATAGAAAGAAAAATTAGCCAGGCATGCTGGCACATGCCTGTAGTCCCAGCTACTCAAGAGGCTGAGACAGAAGGATGACTTGAGGCCAGGAGTTTGAGGTTGCTGTGAGCTAAGCTGACACCATAGCACTCTAGCCCGGGCACCAAAAGTGAGACTCTGTCAAAAAAAAAAAAAAAAAATTAAGAACTATGGACTTAGCAGTAAAAGCAGGGATTCAGAGATAAAAATTTCACTCTCTCTCTCTCTCTGTATGTATGTGTGTATATATAAATCTGCTATAGAGAGAATAAAAGAGATAAGAAGGGAGGGAGAGATAAAAATTCCTCTCTCTCTCTCTCTATATATATATACATACATATATATATATATAAAAATCTGCTATAGACAGAATAAAAGAGATAAGCAGGGATGGAGAGATAAAATTTCACTCACTCTCTCTCTCTCTCTATGTATATATATATGGAGAGAGAGAGATCTGCTATAGACAGAATAAAAGTGATAAGCAGGGATGGAGAGATAAAAATTTCACTCACTCTCTCTCTCTCTCTCTATATATATATATATATATATATATAAATCTGCTATAGACAGAATAAAAGAAATAAAAAGGGAGGGAGAGATATAAATTCCTCTCTCTCTCTCTCTCTATATATATATATATATATAAATCTGCTATAGACAGAATAAAAGAGATAAGCAGGGAGGGAGAGATAAAAATTTCACTCTCTCTCTCTCTCCATATACATATATATATATAAATCTGCTATAGACAGAATAAAAGAGATAAGCAGGGAGGGAGAGATAAATATTTCACTCTCTCTCTTTCTCTCTCTCTCTGTGTATATATATATAAATCTGCTATAGACAGAATAAAAGAGATAAGCAGGGAGGGAGAGATAAATATTTCACTCTCTCTCTTTCTCTCTCTCTCTGTGTATATATATAAATCTGCTATAGACAGAATAAAAGAGATAAGAAGGGAGGTAGAGATAAAAATTTCACTCTCTCTCTCTCTCCATATACATATATATATATAAATCTGCTATAGACAGAATAAAAGAGATAAGCAGGGACGGAGAGATAAATATTTCACTCTCTCTCTTTCTCTCTCTCTCTGTGTATATATATATAAATCTGCTATAGACAGAATAAAAGAGATAAGAAGGGAGGGAGAGATATAAATTCCTCTCTCTCTCTCTCTCTCTCTCTGTCTCTCTCTCTGTCTATATATATATATATATATCTGCTATAGACAGAATAAAAGAGATAAGAAGGGAGGGAGAGATATAAATTCTCTCTCTCTCTCTCTCTCTATATATATATAAATCTGCTATAGACAGAATAAAAGAGATAAGCAGGGATGGAGAGATAAAAATTTCACTCTCTCTCTCTCTCTCTCTCTGTGTATATATATAAATCTGCTATAGACAGAATAAAAGAGATAAGAAGGGAGGTAGAGATAAAAATTTCACTCTCTCTCTCTCTCCATATATATATATAAATCTGCTATAGACAGAATCAAAGAGATAATCAGGGAGGGAGAGATATAAATTCCTCTCTCACTCTCTCTCTCTCTCTCTATATATATATATATATAAATCTGCTATAGACAGAATAAAAGAGATAAGAAGGGAGGGAGAGATATGAATTCCTCTGTCTCTCTGTCTCTCTCTCTCTCTATATATATATATATATAAATCTGATATTGACAGAATAAAAGAGATAAGAAGGGAGGGAGAGTTATAAATTCTCTCTCTCTCTCTCTCTCTCTCTATATATATATAAATCTGCTATAGACAGAATAAAAGAGATAAGCAGGGATGGAGAGATAAAAATTTCACTCTCTCTCTCTCTGTATATATATAAATCTGCTATAGACAGAATAAAAGAGATAAGAAGGGAGGGAGAGATAAAAATTTCACTCTCTCTCTCTCCATGTATATATATATATATAAATCTGCTATAGACAGAATAAAAGAGATAAGCAGGGAGGGAGAGATAATTATTTCACTCTCTCTCTCTTTCTCTCTCTCTCTGTGTATATATATATAAATCTGCTATAGACAGAATTAAAGAGATAAGCAGGGAGGGAGAGATAAAAATTTTTCTCAGGCCCAGCACACCTGTAGTCCTAGCTCTCTGGGAGACTGAGGCAGCAGGATTGCAGGAAGTCAGGAGTTCAAACCAGCCTGAGCAAGAGCAAAACCCCATCTCTACTATAAACACAAAGAAATTAATTGGCCAAGTAATATATATAGAAAGAAAAATGAGCCAGGCGTGGCGGCATATCCCTGTAGTCCCAGCTGTTTGGGAGGCTGAGGCAGGAGGATTGCTTGAGCCTAGGAGGTTGAGGTTGCTGTGAGCTAGTCTGAAGCCATAGCACCCTAGCCCGGGCCCTAAAAGTGAGACTCTGTCTCAAAAAAAAAGAAAAAATTAATAATAATAAAAAAGGTCTTACTTTCCAGAAAAAGCAGGGAGGGAGAGATAATTTCTCTCTCTCTCTCTGTTTCTCTCTCTCTCTCTGTATATATTTTCTGTGATTTTCTCCAAAGTGTTCTTTTCTTCAGGAACTGGCCCAGAGAACTGATAAATGAGGTGGACCCCGGATTGAATACTGAATGACACTTTCAGTAAAACATTTTGGAATGCAAGAGAACTTTGGTCAGAGGGAGACATTAACATGATAAAAGTGGAGTCAAGCTTGAGATCCAGTTAAGTGGACCCCTAAAGTGAGGGGAGCTAGCAAGGAAAAGACAAGGGGTAAGGAGAAGTCACAGCAAGGAGGTGGGTGGGAGGAGGCTTTGCTGGGCTGGCGACCCCATCACACTGCTGCTATAGACAGAATGTCTGCTATAGACAGAATAAAAGAGAAAAGAGATAAGCAGGGAGGGAGACATAAAAATTTCTCTCAGGCCCAGCACAGCTGCAATCCTAGCTCTGGGAGGCCAAGGTGGGAGGATTGCTGGAGGTCAGGAATTCAAACCAGCCTGAGCAAGAGGAAGACCCCATCTCTACTATAAATAGAAAGAAATTAATTGGCCAGGTAATATATATAGGAAGAAAAATTAGCCAGGCATGCTGGCACATGCCTGTAGTCCCAACTACTCAAGAGGCTGAGACAGAAGGATCACTTGAACCCAGGATTTTGAGGTTGCTGTGAGCTAAGCTGAAGCCATAGCACCCTAGCCCAGGCCCTAAGAGTGAGACTCTGTCTCAAAAAAAAAGAAAAAATTAATAATAATAAAAAAGGTCTGTCTTACCAGAAAAAGGAGGGAGGGAGAGATAAAAATTTCTCTCTCTCTCTCTCTCTCTCTCTCTGTATATATATATATATAATGTATATATATATAGATATATATATGCATGCGTGCATGAATGAATGAATGAATAAATGAATAAATAAATAAATAAAAGTATGTTAAAAAATACATAGAGTGAGGGTTCTCCGCTTTAACCATTATTGTGGTTAATCATTTCACTGGTCTCAGCTGGGCCAAAAACAAGGCCTGTGGGTCTGGGGACTGCTCAGAAGTTTTAAGAAAGGAATTAACTCCTCTTGGGGATAGAGGCCAGACTACAAGTTTCCAACATCAGGGGGTGGGGGGGAAGTTTTAAAAGGACACAAAATGTTTCTTTCCTTTATTTTTTTTTTCCCTCTGTCTAGACCATTCCCTCTATTACACTGTGAAATTCATGATGTTGACTATTTTTTCCTGGGAGAAACTTTGTGGTCGGCTACGTGAAGTAGGAAGGGTGTTTTATATGTTTCCAGGACATCATAAAAAATTGAGCAGACTCATCTAGGATCATTAGGGAAGTGAATGATTTGCCTCTCCTAAATGTTGAGCTACCACAAGAAGCTGCAGGAGGGGACCCTCCCGGACACCTATCCACTGACACAGGCCCCACGGGAGTGTGTTGCTCACCCTATTCATTTAGAAATGTATACTTTGGAATCAATAAAATAAAATTCACAGGAAGAGAAAATACATTGTTCTCAGCCTAGGATAAAAAGTCACAAGTTGTTGTAGAATTCATTCTGTGATTTAAATTTTTAAACGATATTCCATAAACCTAAAAAAAAAAACACACAAACAAACAAAAAAAAAACAAAGATTAAACAGAAACCGGGAAAAGAAAAAAAAAAAAAAAACCCTGGGCAGAGGCCTACGGTGGGGGCGGGGAGGCAGGCAGGGAGCCCGAGGAGGAGGGGCCCCTCCCTGGGACAACAGGGAGGGGGTTGGGCGGAGACCCTCTGGAGGCTAGAGGCGCCTGGGGCTGGCGGGCCCAGGCAGAACCTGTCATACAATGTAGCAGATTTGAAAGCCGGCCTCCACACCTGGGGTGGGGGTGGGGTCCACTCTTAAGCTCCCAACATGGCCTGACTTTACCCATCCCCAAGTCTGATCAAAGTGGCCACTAGGTGACCCCTAAGTACTGGTGCCAGTGTCAGCCAGACAAGAGGGGACCCTCTGATGGGGCTGACAGCGATTTTTTTTTTTCTTTCTAAAGCTTGCCTCCATTTTCCACCTAGGTCTACAGGTATACCCTTAAAATGGATGCTGGTATTGAGGAAACAGGAAGTATTTTTTTCCAGTCATTTATCTGGTCCTCAATCCTCATTATTTATCATGTCCACCCGCCAAGTAATATATATAGAAAGAAAAATTAGCCAGGCATGCTGGCACATGCCTGTAGTCCCAGCTACTCAAGAGGCTGAGACAGAAGGATGACTTGAGGCCAGGAGTTTGAGGTTGCTGTGAGCTAAGCTGACACCATAGCACTCTAGCCCAGGCACCAAAAGTGAGACTCTGTCAAAAAAAAGAAAAAAAAAATTAAGAACTATGGACTTAGCAGTAAAAGCAGGGATTCAGAGATAAAAATTTCACTCTCTCTCTCTCTCTGTATGTATGTGTGTATATATAAATCTGCTATAGAGAGAATAAAAGAGATAAGAAGGGAGGGAGAGATAAAAATTCCTCTCTCTCTCTCTCTCTATATATATATATATACATATATATATATATATAAATCTGCTATAGACAGAATAAAAGAGATAAGCAGGGATGGAGAGATAAAATTTCACTCACTCTCTCTCTCTCTATGTATATATATGGAGAGAGAGAGATCTGCGATAGACAGAATAAAAGAGATAAGCAGGGATGGAGAGATAAAAATTTCACTCACTCTCTCTCTCTCTCTCTATATATATATAAATCTGCTATAGACAGAATAAAAGAAATAAAAAGGGAGGGAGAGATATAAATTCCTCTCCCTCTCTCTCTCTCTATATATATATAAATCTGCTATAGACAGAATAAAAGAGATAAGCAGGGAGGGAGAGATAAAAATTTCACTCTCTCTCTCTCTCTGTGTGTATATATATAAATCTGCTATAGACAGAATAAAAGAGATAAGCAGGGATGGAGGGATAAAAATTTCACTCTCTCTCTCTCTCTCTCTAAATCTGCTATAGACAGAATAAAAGAAATAAGAAGGGAGGGAGAGATATAAATTCCTCTCTCTCTGTATAAATCTGCTATAGACAGAATAAAAGAGTTAAGCAGGGATGGAGAGGTAAAAATTTCACTCACTCTCTCTCTCTCTATATATATATATACAAATCTGCTATAGACAGAATAAAAGAGATAAGCAGGGATGGAGAGATAAAAATTTCTCTCTCTCTCTCTCTGTGTATATATATATATAAATCTGCTATAGACAGAATAAAAGAGATAAGCAGGGAGGGAGAGATATGAATTCCTCTGTCTCTCTGTCTCTCTCTCTCTCTATATATATATATATATAAATCTGCTAGTGACAGAATAAAAGAGATAAGAAGGGAGGGAGAGATATAAATTCTCTCTCTCTCTGTATATATATATATAAATCTGCTATAGACAGAATAAAAGAGATAAGCAGGGAGGGAGAGATAAATATTTCACTCTCTCTCTCTTTCTCTCTCTCTCTGTGTATATATATATAAATCTGCTATAGACAGAATTAAAGAGATAAGCAGGGAGGGAGAGATAAAATTTTTCTCAGGCCCAGCACACCTGTAGTCCTAGCTCTCTGGGAGACTGAGGCAGCAGGATTGCAGGAGGTCAGGAGTTCAAACCAGCCTGAGCAAGAGCAAAACCCCATCTCTACTATAAACACAAAGAAATTAATTGGCCAAGTAATATATATAGAAAGAAAAATGAGCCAGGCGTGGCGGCATATCCCTGTAGTCCCAGCTGTTTGGGAGGCTGAGGCAGGAGGATTGCTTGAGCCTAGGAGGTTGAGGTTGCTGTGAGCTAGTCTGAAGCCATAGCACCCTAGCCCGGGCCCTAAAAGTGAGACTCTGTCTCAAAAAAAAAGAAAAAATTAATAATAATAAAAAAGGTCTTACTTTCCAGGAAAAGCAGGGAGGGAGAGATAATAATTTCTCTCTCTCTCTGTTTCTCTCTCTCTCGCTCTCTCTCTCTCTCTCTCTGTATATATTTTCTGTGATTTTCTCCAAAGTGTTCTTTTCTTCAGGAACTGGCCCAGAGAACTGATAAATGAGGTGGACCCCGGATTGAATACTGAATGACAGTTTCAGTAAAACATTTTGGAATGCAAGAGAACTTTGGTCAGAGGGAGACATTAACATGATAAAAGTGGAGTCAAGCTTGAGATCCAGTTAAGTGGACCCCTAAAGTGAGGCGAGCTAGCAAGGAAAAGACAAGGGGTAAGGAGAAGTCACAGCAAGGAGGTGGGAGGAGGCTTTGCTGGGCTGGCGACCCCATCACACTGCTGCTATAGACAGAATGTCTGCTATAGACAGAATAAAAGAGAAAAGAGATAAGCAGGGAGGGAGACATAAAAATTTCTCTCAGGCCCAGCACAGCTGCAATCCTAGCTCTGGGAGGCCAAGGTGGGAGGATTGCTGGAGGTCAGGAATTCAAACCAGCCTGAGCAAGAGGAAGACCCCATCTCTACTATAAATAGAAAGAAATTAATTGGCCAAGTAATATATATAGGAAGAAAAATTAGCCAGGCATGCTGGCACATGCCTGTAGTCCCAACTACTCAAGAGGCTGAGACAGAAGGATCACTTGAACCCAGGATTTTGAGGTTGCTGTGAGCTAAGCTGAAGCCATAGCACCCTAGCCCAGGCCCTAAGAGTGAGACTCTGTCTCAAAAAAAAAGAAAAAATTAATAATAATAAAAAAGGTCTGTCTTACCAGAAAACGGAGGGAGGGAGAGATAAAAATTTCTCTCTCTCTCTCTCTCTCTCTGTATATATATATATATAATGTATATATATATATATATATATATATGCATGCATGAATGAATAAATGAATGAATGAATAAATAAATAAATAAAAGTATGTTAAAAAATACATAGAGGGAGGGTTCTCCGCTTTAACCATTATTGTGGTTAATCATTTCACTGGTCTCAGCTGGGCCAAAAACAAGGCCTGTGGGTCTGGGGACTGCTCAGAAGTTTTAAGAAAGGAATTAACTCCTCTTGGGGATAGAGGCCAGACTACAAGTTTCCAACATCAGGGGGTGGGGGGGAAGTTTTAAAAGGACACAAATGTTTCTTTCCTTTATTTTTTTTTCTCTCTGTCTAGACCATTCCCTCTATTACACTGTGAAATTCATGATGTTGAATATTTTTTCCTGGGAGAAACTTTGTGGTCGGCTATGTTTAGTAGGAATGGTGTTTTATATGTTTCCACGACATCATAAAAAATTCAGCAGACTCATCTATGATCATTAGGGAAATGAATGATTTTTCTCTCCTAAATGTGGAGGTACCACAACAAGCTGCAGGAGGACCCTCCGGGACACCTATCCAGGGACAGAGGCCCCTCTGGAATGTGTCACTCACCCTATTCATTTAGAAATGTATACTTTCAAATCAATAAAATTTCCCCCACCCGGGTTACTGTAGTCAAGTCCCTTCAATCTGATCCCTAAGTCTGTTCAGCCTCAGTCCACGACCAAGGAAGGCCCACTCTGTGAGACCAAAGAGCCCGGTGCCCAAAAGGAATAAGGACAGGCACCCACGTGCACGCACACAGAGACACGGTCAAATAAACCGTGTTCAAGGTCTTTCTGTTCAGGGAAACCAGAAGATGGTTTGAAACCTCCAGGATCAACTTTGCATTTCTTCCAGGACAGGAAAATTCACAGGAAGAGAAAATACATTGCTCTCAGCCTAGGATAAAAAGCCACAAGTTGTTGTAGAATTCTTTCTGTGATTTAAATTTTTAAACGATATTCCATAAACCTAAAGAAAAACACAAAAAAAACAAAGATTAAACAGAAACCGGGAAAAGAAAAAAAAAAAACCCTGGGCAGAGGCCTACGGTGGGGGCGGGGAGGCAGGCAGGGAGCGGGAGGAGGAGGAGGGGCCCCTCCCTGGGACAACAGGGAGGGGGTTGGGCGGAGACCCTCTGGAGGCTAGAGGCGCCTGGGGCTGGCGGGCCCAGGCAGAACCTGTCATACAATGTAGCAGATTTGAAAGCCGGCCTCCACACCTGGGGTGGGGGTGGGGTCCACTCTTAAGCTCCCAACATGGCCTGACTTTACCCATCCCCCAAGTCTGATCAAAGTGGCCACTAGATTACACCTAAGTACTGGTGCCAGTGTCAGCCAGACAAGAAGGGACCCTCTGACGGGGCTGACAGCGATTTTTTTTTTCTTTCTAAAGTTTGCTTCCATTTTACACCTAGGTCTACAGGTATACCCTTGAAATGGATGCTGGTATTGAGGAAACAGGAAGTATTTTTTTCCAGTCATTTATCTGGTCCTCTATCCTCATTATTTATCATGTCCACCCCCCCTCCCACACACACACACACATATACACGTTGGTTCATCTCTGCAGAAAAGCTGCTGGAGATTGTTTCTCCACCAAATGCTTTCTGTTGACAGTATCTAAGAGGACAAGCAGTGCCACGCATTCTGCTCTAAGATTAAAATTGCATCTATCAGTATGGTCCTATTTTACTTCTTATGTGGGTTTAGTAGGTTTCATAAAAGTTGATCTTGACTTCCACAACGGAGATGAGTGAGTTTCTGTTGTTTCCCTATTTTTCCTCACAAGCAGTTTGAATGGCTCCTTGTGCCTCAAGACTGACTGCAAAGCACAGACTCCAGGATCTCCACGCTTTGGCTCTGTGTATCCAAAAAGGGCCTCCACGTCTCTCCTCTGTGGGGTATATACTCCCAGAGGTGGCACAGTATGGTTTGTAGGGGGATATGTTTTATTGGGAAAACTGAGAGTTTGAACTCCAGCCTTTTATTTGTTAGCAACACAAATTTTGTCCATTCACATTGCCCTGCTGAGGCCCAGTCACGTAAAGTGTAGGAAATGCAATGGATAGATTTTTATATCTCTCTCTCTCTGTGTCTCTCTCTCTGTCTCTCTCTCTACATATATATGTATATATATATATATATATAAATCTGCTATAGACAGAAAAAAAGAGATAAGCAGGGATGGAGAGGTATAAATTTCACTCACTCTCTCTCTATATACATATATATATAAATCTGCTATAGACAGAATAAAAGAGATAAGCAGGGATGGAGAGGTAAAAATTTCACTCACTCTCTCTCTCTCTATATATATATATATAAATCTGCTATAGACAGAATAAAAGAGATAAGCAGGGATGGAGAGGTAAGAATTCTTTCATCTTCTACAGTTGTCTTAAATTAGAAAAAAAAAAAAAAATAAAAAAAAAAAAAAAAAAAAAAAGAATTTCACTCACTCTCTCTCTCTCTCTATATATATATAAATCTGCTATAGACAGAATAAAAGAGATAAGCTAGGATGGAGAGATAAGAATTTCACTCTCTCTCTCTCTCTCTCTCTCTATATATATATATATAAATCTGCTATAGACAGAATAAAAGAGATAAGCAGGGAGGGAGAGATATAAATTCCTCTCTCACTCTCTCTCTCTGTATATATATATATATATATATATATATATATCTGCTATAGAATAAAAGAGATAAGTAGAGAGGGAGACATAGAAATTTCTCTCAGGCCAGGCACACATGCAATCCTAGCTCTCTGGGAGCCCAAGGTGGGAGGATTGCTGGAGGTTAGGAATTCTAACCAGCTCCTGGAAGAGCAAGACCTTATCTGTACTATAAATAGAAAGAAATTAATTGGCAAAGTAATATATATAGAAAGAAAAAATAGCCGAGCATGCTGGCGCATGCCTGTAGTCCCAGCTACTCAGGAGGCTAAGACAGAAGGATCAGTTCAGTCCTGGAATTTGAGGTTTAAGTGAGCTAAGTTGAGGCCATAGCACTCTTGCCGGGGCACCAAAGGTGAAACTCTGTCTCAAAAAAAAAAAAAATTAAGTAAAATGGACTTATCAGAAAGACCAGCGATTGAGACATAAAAATTTCTCTCTCTCTCTTTCTCTGTCTATATATAAAACTGCTATAGGCAGAATAAAAGAGATAAGCAGGGAGGGAGAGATAATAATTTCTCTCACTCTCTCTCTCTATATATATGTCTGCTATAGACAGAATAAAAGAGACAAGAATGGAGGGAGAGATAAAAATTTCTCTGTCTCTCTCTCTCTGTCTCTCTCTCTCTCTCTATATATATAAATCTGCTATAGACAGAATAAAAGAGATAAGCTCAGAGGGAGAGATAAAAATTTCTATAAATCTCTCTCTCTCTCTCTGTCTCTGTCTCTCTTTCTCTCTCTCTCTCTATATATATATAGGTCTGCTATAGATAGAATAAAAGAGATAAGCAGAGAGGGAGACATAAAAATTTCTCTCAGGCACAGCACACCTGCAATCCTAGCTCTCAGGGAGGCCAAGGTGGGAAGATTGCTGGAGGTCAGGGATTCATACCAGCCTGAGCAAGAGGAAGACCCCATCTCTACTATAAATAGAAAGAAATTAATTGGCCAAGTAATATGTATAGAAAGAAAAATTAGCCGGGCATGCTGGCACATGCCTGTAGTCCCAGCTACTCAGGAGGCTGAGGCAGCAGGATCGCTTGAGCCCAGGAGTTTGAGGTTGCTGTGAGCTAGGCTGAAGCCATGGCACTCACTCTAGCCTGGGCAACAAACTGAGACTCTGTCTCAAAAAAAGTAAAAAAAAAAATTAAAAAAAAAGAAAGAAAGAAAGAAAGAAAGTAATTGGCCAACTAAACACACACACACACACACACAGACACACACACACACACACACACACACACATAATAAGCCGGGCATGGTGGTGCATGTCTGTACTCCCAGCTACTCGGGAGGCTGAGACAGAAGGATCACTTGAGCCCAGGAGTTGGAGGTTGCTGTGAGCTAAGCTGAAGCCATAGCACCCTAGTCCGGGCCCTAAAAGTGAGACTCTGTCTCAAAAAAAAAAAGAAAAAATTAATAATAATAAAAAAGGTCTTACTTACCAGAAAAAGCAGGGAGGGACAGATAATAATTTCTCTCTCTCTCTCTCTCTCTCTCTCTCTCTCTCTCTCTCTCTCTCTCTCAATGTATATATTTTCTGTGATTTTCTCCAAAGTGTTCCTTTGTCCAGGAACTGGCCCAGAGAACTGATCAATGAGGTGGACCCCGGATTGAATACTGAATGACAGTTTCAGTAAAACATTTTGGAATGCAAGAGAACTTTGGTCAGAGGGAGACATTAACATGATAAAAGTAGAGTCAAGCTTGAGATCCAGTTAAGTGGACCCCTAAAGTGAGGGGAGCTAGCAAGGAAAAGACAAGGGGTAAGGAGAAGTCACAGCAAGGAGGTTGGAGGAGGCTTTGTGGGGCTGGCGACCAGGTCACACTCCAGAGGTGGCACAGTATGATTGGTAGGGGGATAGGTTTTATTGGGAAAACGGAGAGTTTGAACCCCAGCGTTTTATTTGTTAGCAACACAAATTTTCTCAATTCACATTCCCCTGCTGAGGCCCAGTCACCTAAAGACTAGGAAATGCAATGGATAGATTGATATCTCTCTCTCTCTCTCTCTGTGTCTCTCTGTGTCTCTCTCTCTCTATATATAAATCTGCTATAGACAGAATAAAAGAGATAAGCAGGGATGGAGAGATAAAAATTTCACTCACTCTCTCTCTCTCTCTCTCTCTCTAAATCTGCTATAGACAGAATAAAAGAAATAAGAAGGGAGGGAGAGATATAAATTCCTCTCTCTCTGTATAAATCTGCTATAGACAGAATAAAAGAGATAAGCAGGGAGGGAGAGATAAAAATTTCTCTCAGGCCCAGTACAGCTGTAATCCTAGCTATCTGCGAGGCTGAGGCAGGCGGATTGCTCAAGGATAGGAGTTCAAAACCAGCCTGAGGAAGAGCAAGACCATCTCTACTATAAATAGAAAGAAATTAATAGGCCAACTAAACACACACACACAAACACATAATAAGCCGGGCATGGTGGTGCATGTCTGTAGTTCCAGCTACTCAGGAGGCTGAAACAGAAGGATCACTTGAGCCCAGGAGTTTGAGGTAGCTGTGAGCTAAGCTGATGCCATAGCACTCTAGCCCTGGCACCAAAAGTGAGACTCTGTCTCAAAAAAAAGAATAATAATAATAATCATAAAAAAGGACTTACCAGATAAAGCAGGGAGGGAGAGATAATAATTTGTCTCTCTCACTCTCTCTGTCTCTCTCTCTCTACGTCTGCTATAGACAGAATAAAAGACATAAGCAGGGAGGGAGAGATAAAAATTTCTCTCAGGCCCAGCACACCTGTAATCCTAGCTCTCTGGGAGGCCAAGGGGGAAGGATTGCTGGAGGTCAGGAGTTCAAATCAGTGGGAGCAAGAGCAAGACCCCATCTCTACTATAAATAGAAAGAAATTAATTGGCCAAGTAATAGAGAGAGAGAGAAAAATTAGCCAGGCATGATGACACTGCCTGTAGTCGTAGCTACTTGGGAGGCTGAGGCAGGAGGATGGCTTGAGCCCAGGAGGTTGAGGTTGCCGTGAGCTAGGCTGACGCCATGGCACTCACTCTAGCCTGGGCAACAAAGTGAGACTCTGTCTCAAAAAATTAAATGCATGCATGAATGAATGAATGAATAAATAAATAAAAGTCTGTTAAAAAATACATAGAGGGAGGGTTCTCCGCTTTAGCCATTATTGTGGTTAATCACTTCACTGGTCTCAGCTGGGCCAAAAACAAGGCCTGTGGGGCTGGGGACCGACCGCTCT
>NC_134123.1:46311808-46324308 GCF_040939455.1 Microcebus murinus
CCTAGGATAAAAAGTCACAAGTTGTTGTAGAATTCATTCTGTGATTTAAATTTTTAAACGATATTCCATAAACCTAAAAAAAACCCACACAAATAAACAAAAAAAAACAAAGATAAAACAGAAACCGGGAAAAGAAAAAAAAAAAAAAAAAACCCTGGGCAGAGGCCTACGGTGGGGGCGGGGAGGCAGGCAGGGAGCCGGAGGAGGAGGAGGGGCCCCTCCCTGGGACAACAGGGAGGGGGGTTGGGCGGAGACCCTCTGGAGGCTAGAGGCGCCTGGGGCTGGCGGGCCCAGGCAGAACCTGTCATACAATGTAGCAGATTTGAAAGCCGGCCTCCACACCTGAGGTGGGGGTGGGGTCCACTCTTAAGCTCCCAACATGGCCTGACTTTACCCATCCCCCAAGTCTGAGCAAAGTGGCCACTATGTGACCCCTAAGTACCAGTGCCAGTGTCAGCCAGACAAGAGGGGACCCTCTGACGGGGCTGACAGCGATTTTTTTTTTTCTTTCTAAAGCTTGCCTCCATTTTCCACCTAGGTCTACAGGTATACCCTTAAAATGGATGCTGGTATTGAGGAAACAGGAAGTATTTTTTTCCAGTCATTTATCTGGTCCTCAATCCTCATTATTTATCATGTCCACCCGCCAAGTAATATATATAGAAAGAAAAATTAGCCAGGCATGCTGGCACATGCCTGTAGTCCCAGCTACTCAAGAGGCTGAGACAGAAGGATGACTTGAGGCCAGGAGTTTGAGGTTGCTGTGAGCTAAGCTGACACCATAGCACTCTAGCCCGGGCACCAAAAGTGAGACTCTGTCAAAAAAAAAAAAAAAAAAAATTAAGAACTATGGACTTAGCAGTAAAAGCAGGGATTCAGAGATAAAAATTTCACTCTCTCTCTCTCTCTGTATGTATGTGTATATATATAAATCTGCTATAGAGAGAATAAAAGAGATAAGCAGGGAGGGAGAGATAAAAATTTCACTCTCTCTCTCTCTGTGTATATATATAAATCTGCTATAGACAGAATAAAAGAGATAAGCAGGGAGGGAGAGATAAATATTTCACTCTCTCTCTCTTTCTCTCTCTCTCTGTGTATATATATATAAATCTGCTATAGACAGAATAAAAGAGATAAGAAGGGAGGGAGAGATATAAATTCCTGTCTCTCTCTCTCTCTGTCTCTCTCTCTCTCTCTCTATATATATATATATATCTGCTATAGACAGAATAAAAGAGATAAGCTGGGATGGAGCGATGAGAATTTCACTCACTCTCTCTCTCTCTCTCTCTATATATATATATAAATCTGCTATAGACAGAATAAAAGAGATAAGAAGGGAGGGAGACATATGAATTCCTCTGTCTCTCTGTCTCTCTGTCTCTCTCTCTCTCTATATATATATATATAAATCTGCTATTGACAGAATAAAGGAGATAAGAAGGGAGGGAGAGATATAAATTCTCTCTCTCTATATATATATATATAAATCTGCTATAGACAGAATAAAAGAGATAAGCAGGGATGGAGAGATAAAAATTTCACTCTCTCTCTCTCTGTGTATATATATAAATCTGCTATAGACAGAATAAAAGAGATAAGCAGGGAGGGAGAGATATAAATTCCTCTCTCACTCTCTCTCTATATATGTATATATATAAATCTGCTATAGACAGAATAAAAGAGATAAGAAGGGAGGGAGAGATATGAATTCCTCTGTCTCTCTGTCTCTCTCTCTCTCTATATATATATATAAATCTGCTATTGACAGAATAAAAGAGATAAGAAGGGAGGGAGAGATATAAATTCTCTCTCTCTCTCTATATATATATATAAATCTGCTATAGACAGAATAAAAGAGATAAGCAGGGATGGAGAGATAAAAATTTCACTCTCTCTCTCTCTCTCTCTCTGTATATATATAAATCTGCTATAGACAGAATAAAAGAGATAAGAAGGGAGAGATTAAAATTTCACTCTCTCTCTCTCCATATATATATATATATATATATATAAATCTGCTATAGACAGAATAAAAGCGATAAGCAGGGAGGGAGAGATAAATATTTCACTCTCTCTCTCTTTCTCTCTCTCTCTGTGTATATATATATAAATCTGCTATAGACAGAATTAAAGAGATAAGCAGGGAGGGAGAGATAAAATTTTTCTCAGGCCCAGCACACCTGTAGTCCTAGCTCTCTGGGAGACTGAGGCAGCAGGATTGCAGGAGGTCAGGAGTTCAAACCAGCCTGAGCAAGAGCAAAACCCCATCTCTACTATAAACACAAAGAAATTAATTGGCCAAGTAATATATATAGAAAGAAAAATGAGCCAGGCGTGGCGGCATATCCCTGTAGTCCCAGCTGTTTGGGAGGCTGAGGCAGGAGGATTGCTTGAGCGTAGGAGGTTGAGGTTGCTGTGAGCTAGTCTGAAGCCATAGCACCCTAGCCCGGGCCCTAAAAGTGAGACTCTGTCTCAAAAAAAAAAGAAAAAATTAATAATAATAAAAAAGGTCTTACTTTCCAGAAAAAGCAGGGAGGGAGAGATAATAAGTTCTCTCTCTCTCTCTCTCTGTTTCTCTCTCTCTCTCTCTCTCTGTATATATTTTCTGTGATTTTCTCCAAAGTGTTCTTTTCTTCAGGAACTGGCCCAGAGAACTGATACATGAGGTGGACCCCGGATTGAATACTGAATGACAGTTTCGGTAAAACATTTTGGAATGCAAGAGAACTTTGGTCAGAGGGAGACATTAACATGATAAAAGTGGAGTCAAGCTTGAGATCCAGTTAAGTGGACCCCTAAAGTGAGGGGAGCTAGCAAGGAAAAGACAAGGGGTAAGGAGAAGTCACAGCAAGGAGGTGGGAGGAGGCTTTGCTGGGCTGGCGACCCCATCACACTGCTGCTATAGACAGAATGTCTGCTATAGACAGAATAAAAGAGAAAAGAGATAAGCAGGGAGGGAGACATAAAAATTTCTCTCAGGCCCAGCACAGCTGCAATCCTAGCTCTGGGAGGCCAAGGTGGGAGGATTGCTGGAGGTCAGGAATTCAAACCAGCCTGAGCAAGAGGAAGACCCCATCTCTACTATAAACAGAAAGAAATTAATTGGCCAAGTAATATATATAGGAAGAAAAATTAGCCAGGCATGCTGGCACATGCCTGTAGTCCCAACTACTCAAGAGGCTGAGACAGAAGGATCACTTGAACCCAGGATTTTGAGGTTGCTGTGAGCTAAGCTGAAGCCATAGGACCCTAGCCCAGGCCCTAAGAGTGAGACTCTGTCTCAAAAAAAAAGAAAAAATTAATAATAATAAAAAAGGTCTGTCTTACCAGAAAAAGGAGGGAGGGAGAGATAAAAATTTCTCTCTCTCTCTCTCTCTGTATATATATATATATATAATGTATATATATATATATATATATATATGCATGCATGAATGAATGAATGAATGAATGAATAAATAAATAAATAAAAGTATGTTAAAAAATACATAGAGGGAGGGTTCTCCGCTTTAACCATTATTGTGGTTAATCATTTCACTGGTCTCAGCTGGGCCAAAAACAAGGCCTGTGGGTCTGGGGACTGCTCAGAAGTTTTAAGAAAGGAATTAACTCCTCTTGGGGATAGAGGCCAGACTACAAGTTTCCAACATCAGGGGGTGGGGGGGAAGTTTTAAAAGGACACAAAATGTCTCTGTCCTTTATTTTTTTTGCCCTCTCTCTGGACCATTCCCTCTATTACACTGTGAAATTCATGATGTTGAATATTTTTTCCTGGGAGAAACTTTGTGGTCGGCTACGTGAAGTAGGAAGGGTGTTTTATATGTTTCCAGGACATCATAAAAAATTGAGCAGACTCATCTAGGATCATTAGGGAAGTGAATGATTTGCCTCTCCTAAATGTTGAGCTACCACAACAAGCTGCAGGAGGGGACCCTCCCGGACACCTATCCACTGACACAGGACCCACGGGAGTGTGTTGCTCACCCTATTCATTTAGAAATGTATACTTTGGAATCAATAAAATAAAATTCACAGGAAGAGAAAATACATTGTTCTCAGCCTAGGATAAAAAGTCACAAGTTGTTGTAGAATTCATTCTGTGATTTAAATTTTTAAACGATATTCCATAAACCTAAAAAAAACCCACACAAATAAACAAAAAAAAACAAAGATAAAACAGAAACCGGGAAAAGAAAAAAAAAAAAAAAAAACCCTGGGCAGAGGCCTACGGTGGGGGCGGGGAGGCAGGCAGGGAGCGGGAGGAGGAGGGGCCCCTCCCTGGGACAACAGGGAGGGGGGTTGGGCGGAGACCCTCTGGAGGCTAGAGGCGCCTGGGGCTGGCGGGCCCAGGCAGAACCTGTCATACAATGTAGCAGATTTGAAAGCCGGCCTCCACACCTGAGGTGGGGGTGGGGTCCACTCTTAAGCTCCCAACATGGCCTGACTTTACCCATCCCCCAAGTCTGAGCAAAGTGGCCACTATGTGACCCCTAAGTACCAGTGCCAGTGTCAGCCAGACAAGAGGGGACCCTCTGACGGGGCTGACAGCGATTTTTTTTTTTCTTTCTAAAGCTTGCCTCCATTTTCCACCTAGGTCTACAGGTATACCCTTAAAATGGATGCTGGTATTGAGGAAACAGGAAGTATTTTTTTCCAGTCATTTATCTGGTCCTCAATCCTCATTATTTATCATGTCCACCCGCCAAGTAATATATATAGAAAGAAAAATTAGCCAGGCATGCTGGCACATGCCTGTAGTCCCAGCTACTCAAGAGGCTGAGACAGAAGGATGACTTGAGGCCAGGAGTTTGAGGTTGCTGTGAGCTAAGCTGACACCATAGCACTCTAGCCCGGGCACCAAAAGTGAGACTCTGTCAAAAAAAAAAAAAAAAAAAATTAAGAACTATGGACTTAGCAGTAAAAGCAGGGATTCAGAGATAAAAATTTCACTCTCTCTCTCTCTCTGTATGTATGTGTATATATATAAATCTGCTATAGAGAGAATAAAAGAGATAAGCAGGGAGGGAGAGATAAAAATTTCACTCTCTCTCTCTCTGTGTATATATATAAATCTGCTATAGACAGAATAAAAGAGATAAGCAGGGAGGGAGAGATAAATATTTCACTCTCTCTCTCTTTCTCTCTCTCTCTGTGTATATATATATAAATCTGCTATAGACAGAATAAAAGAGATAAGAAGGGAGGGAGAGATATAAATTCCTGTCTCTCTCTCTCTCTGTCTCTCTCTCTCTCTCTATATATATATATATATATCTGCTATAGACAGAATAAAAGAGATAAGCTGGGATGGAGCGATGAGAATTTCACTCACTCTCTCTCTCTCTCTCTATATATATATATATAAATCTGCTATAGACAGAATAAAAGAGATAAGAAGGGAGGGAGACATATGAATTCCTCTGTCTCTCTGTCTCTCTGTCTCTCTCTCTCTCTATATATATATATATAAATCTGCTATTGACAGAATAAAGGAGATAAGAAGGGAGGGAGAGATATAAATTCTCTCTCTCTATATATATATATATAAATCTGCTATAGACAGAATAAAAGAGATAAGCAGGGATGGAGAGATAAAAATTTCACTCTCTCTCTCTCTGTGTATATATATAAATCTGCTATAGACAGAATAAAAGAGATAAGCAGGGAGGGAGAGATATAAATTCCTCTCTCACTCTCTCTCTATATATGTATATATATAAATCTGCTATAGACAGAATAAAAGAGATAAGAAGGGAGGGAGAGATATGAATTCCTCTGTCTCTCTGTCTCTCTCTCTCTCTATATATATATATAAATCTGCTATTGACAGAATAAAAGAGATAAGAAGGGAGGGAGAGATATAAATTCTCTCTCTCTATATATATATATATAAATCTGCTATAGACAGAATAAAAGAGATAAGCAGGGATGGAGAGATAAAAATTTCACTCTCTCTCTCTCTCTCTCTCTGTATATATATAAATCTGCTATAGACAGAATAAAAGAGATAAGAAGGGAGAGATTAAAATTTCACTCTCTCTCTCTCCATATATATATATATATATATATATATAAATCTGCTATAGACAGAATAAAAGCGATAAGCAGGGAGGGAGAGATAAATATTTCACTCTCTCTCTCTTTCTCTCTCTCTCTGTGTATATATATATAAATCTGCTATAGACAGAATTAAAGAGATAAGCAGGGAGGGAGAGATAAAATTTTTCTCAGGCCCAGCACACCTGTAGTCCTAGCTCTCTGGGAGACTGAGGCAGCAGGATTGCAGGAGGTCAGGAGTTCAAACCAGCCTGAGCAAGAGCAAAACCCCATCTCTACTATAAACACAAAGAAATTAATTGGCCAAGTAATATATATAGAAAGAAAAATGAGCCAGGCGTGGCCGCATATCCCTGTAGTCCCAGCTGTTTGGGAGGCTGAGGCAGGAGGATTGCTTGAGCGTAGGAGGTTGAGGTTGCTGTGAGCTAGTCTGAAGCCATAGCACCCTAGCCCGGGCCCTAAAAGTGAGACTCTGTCTCAAAAAAAAAAGAAAAAATTAATAATAATAAAAAAGGTCTTACTTTCCAGAAAAAGCAGGGAGGGAGAGATAATAAGTTCTCTCTCTCTCTCTCTCTGTTTCTCTCTCTCTCTCTCTCTCTGTATATATTTTCTGTGATTTTCTCCAAAGTGTTCTTTTCTTCAGGAACTGGCCCAGAGAACTGATACATGAGGTGGACCCCGGATTGAATACTGAATGACAGTTTCGGTAAAACATTTTGGAATGCAAGAGAACTTTGGTCAGAGGGAGACATTAACATGATAAAAGTGGAGTCAAGCTTGAGATCCAGTTAAGTGGACCCCTAAAGTGAGGGGAGCTAGCAAGGAAAAGACAAGGGGTAAGGAGAAGTCACAGCAAGGAGGTGGGAGGAGGCTTTGCTGGGCTGGCGACCCCATCACACTGCTGCTATAGACAGAATGTCTGCTATAGACAGAATAAAAGAGAAAAGAGATAAGCAGGGAGGGAGACATAAAAATTTCTCTCAGGCCCAGCACAGCTGCAATCCTAGCTCTGGGAGGCCAAGGTGGGAGGATTGCTGGAGGTCAGGAATTCAAACCAGCCTGAGCAAGAGGAAGACCCCATCTCTACTATAAACAGAAAGAAATTAATTGGCCAAGTAATATATATAGGAAGAAAAATTAGCCAGGCATGCTGGCACATGCCTGTAGTCCCAACTACTCAAGAGGCTGAGACAGAAGGATCACTTGAACCCAGGATTTTGAGGTTGCTGTGAGCTAAGCTGAAGCCATAGCACCCTAGCCCAGGCCCTAAGAGTGAGACTCTGTCTCAAAAAAAAAGAAAAAATTAATAATAATAAAAAAGGTCTGTCTTACCAGAAAAAGGAGGGAGGGAGAGATAAAAATTTCTCTCTCTCTCTCTCTCTCTCTCTCTGTATATATATATATATAATGTATATATATATATATATATGCATGCATGCATGAATGAATGAATGAATGAATGAATAAATAAATAAATAAAAGTATGTTAAAAAATACATAGAGTGAGGGTTCTCCGCTTTAACCATTATTGTGGTTAATCATTTCACTGGTCTCAGCTGGGCCAAAAACAAGGCCTGTGGGTCTGGGGACTGCTCAGAAGTTTTAAGAAAGGAATTAACTCCTCTTGGGGATAGAGGCCAGACTACAAGTTTCCAACATCAGGGGGTGGGGGGGAAGTTTTAAAAGGACACAAAATGTTTCTTTCCTTTATTTTTTTTTCCCTCTGTCTAGACCATTCCCTCTATTACACTGTGAAATTCATGATGTTGAATATTTTTTCCTGGGAGAAACGTTGTGGTCGGCTACGTGAAGTAGGAAGGGTGTTTTATATGTTTCCAGGACATCATAAAAAATTGAGCAGACTCATCTAGGATCATTAGGGAAGTGAATGATTTGCCTCTCCTAAATGTTGAGCTACCACAACAAGCTGCAGGAGGGGACCCTCCCGGACACCTATCCACTGACACAGGCCCCACGGGAGTGTGTTGCTCACCCTATTCATTTAGAAATGTATACTTTGGAATCAATAAAATAAAATTCACAGGAAGAGAAAATACATTGTTCTCAGCCTAGGATAAAAAGTCACAAGTTGTTGTAGAATTCATTCTGTGATTTAAATTTTTAAACGATATTCCATAAACCTAAAAAAAAAACACACAAATAAACAAAAAAAAAAAAAAGATTAAACAGAAACCGGGAAAAGAAAAAAAAAAAAAAACCCTGGGCAGAGGCCTACGGTGGGGGCGGGGAGGCAGGCAGGGAGCGGGAGGAGGAGGGGCCCCTCCCTGGGACAACAGGGAGGGGGGTTGGGCGGAGACCCTCTGGAGGCTAGAGGCGCCTGGGGCTGGCGGGCCCAGGCAGAACCTGTCATACAATGTAGCAGATTTGAAAGCCGGCCTCCACACCTGGGGTGGGGGTGGGGTCCACTCTTAAGCTCCCAACATGGCCTGACTTTACCCATCCCCAAGTCTGATCAAAGTGGCCACTAGATGACACCTAAGTACTGGTGACAGTGTCAGCCAGACAAGAAGGGACCCTCTGACGGGGCTGACAGCGATTTTTTTTTTCTTTCTAAAGGTTGCTTCCATTTTACACCTAGGTCTACAGGTATACCCTTAAAATGGATGCTGGTATTGAGGAAACAGGAAGTATTTTTTTCCAGTCATTTATCTGGTCCTCAATCCTCATTATTTATCATGTCCACCCGCCAAGTAATATATATAGAAAGAAAAATTAGCCAGGCATTCTGGCACATGCCTGTAGTCCCAGCTACTCAAGAGGCTGAGACAGAAGGATGACTTGAGGCCAGGAGTTTGAGGTTGCTGTGAGCTAAGCTGACACCATAGCACTCTAGCCCGGGCATCAAAAGTGAGACTCTGTCAAAAAAAAAAAAAAAAAAAAATTAAGAACTATGGACTTAGCAGTAAAAGCAGGGATTCAGAGATAAAAATTTCACTCTCTCTCTCTCTCTGTATGTATGTGTATGTATATAAATCTGCTATAGAGAGAATAAAAGAGATAAGAAGGGAGGGAGAGATAAAAATTCCTCTCTCTCTCTCTCTATATATATATATACATATATATATATATACATATATATAAATCTGCTATAGACAGAATAAAAGAGATAAGCAGGGATGGAGAGATAAAATTTCACTCACTCTCTCTCTATCTCTCTCTCTCTATATATATAAATCTGCTATAGACAGAATAAAAGAAATAAAAAGGGAGGGAGAGATATAAATTCCTCTCTCTCTCTCTCTCTCTCTCTCTATATATATATAAATCTGCTATAGACAGAATAAAAGAAATAAGCAGGGAGGGAGAGATAAAAATTTCACTCTCTCTCTCTCTGTGTATATATATAAATCTGCTATAGACAGAATAAAAGAGATAAGCAGGGAGGGAGAGATAAAAATTTCACTCTCTCTCTCTCTCTCTCTGTGTGTATATATATAAATCTGCTATAGACAGAATAAAAGAGATAAGCAGGGAGGGAGAGATAAAAATTTCACTCTCTCTCTCTCTCTCTCTGTGTATATATATAAATCTGCTATAGACAGAATAAAAGAGATAAGCAGGGAGGGAGAGATAAATATTTCACTCTCTCTCTCTTTCTCTCTCTCTCTGTGTATATATATATAAATCTGCTATAGACAGAATAAAAGAGATAAGAAGGGAGGGAGAGATATAAATTCCTCTCTCTCTCTCTCTCTCTCTGTCTCTGTCTCTGTCTCTCTCTCTCTCTCTATATATATATATATATCTGCTGTAGACAGAATAAAAGAGATAAGCTCTGATGGAGAGATAAGAATTTCACTCACTCTCTCTCTCTCTCTCTATATATATATAAATCTGCTATAGACAGAATAAAAGAGATAAGAAGGGAGGGAGAGATATGAATTCCTCTGTCTCTCTGTCTCTCTGTCTCTCTGTCTCTCTATATATATATAAATCTGCTAATGACAGAATAAAAGAGATAAGAAGGGAGGGAGAGATATAAATTCTCTCTCTCTCTCTATATATATATATAAATCTGCTATAGACAGAATAAAAGAGATAAGCAGGGATGGAGAGATAAAAATTTCACTCTCTCTCTCTCTCTGTGTATATATATAAATCTGCTATAGACAGAATAAAAGAGATAAGCAGGGAGGGAGAGATATAAATTCCTCTCTCACTCTCTCTCTCTCTATATATATGTATATATATAAATCTGCTATAGACAGAATAAAAGAGATAAGAAGGGAGGGAGAGATATGAATTCCTCTGTCTCTCTGTCTCTCTGTCTCTCTGTCTCTCTCTCTCTCTCTATATATATATATATATAAATCTGCTATTGACAGAATAAAAGAGATAAGAAGGGAGGGAGAGATATAAATTCTCTCTCTCTATATATATATATAAATCTGCTATAGACAGAATAAAAGAGATAAGCAGGGATGGAGAGATAAAAATTTCACTCTCTCTCTCTCTACATATATATATATATAAATCTGCTATAGACAGAATAAAAGAGATAAGAAGGGAGGGAGAGATATAAATTCTCTCTCTCTCTCTCTCTCTCTCTCTAAATCAGCTATAGACAGAATAAAAGAGATAAGCAGGGATGGAGAGATAAAAATTTCTCTCTCTCTCTCTCTGTGTATATATATATAAATCTGCTATAGACAAAATAAAAGAGATAAGAAGGGAGGGAGAGATAAAAATTCCTCTATGTCTCTCTCTCTCCATATATATATATATATACATAAATCTGCTATAGACAGAATTAAAGAGATAAGCAGGGAGGGAGAGATAAAATTTTTCTCAGGCCCAACACACCTGTAGTCCTAGCTCTCTGGGAGACTGAGGCAGCAGGATTGCTGGAAGTCAGGAGTTCAAACCAGCCTGAGCAAGAGCAAAACCCCATCTCTACTATAAACACAAAGAAATTAATTGGCCAAGTAATATATATAGAAAGAAAAATGAGCCAGGAGGGAGAGAGAGATAATAATTTCTCTCTCTCTCTCTCTCTCTCTCTCTCTCTCTCTCTCTCTCTCTCTCTCTCTCTATGTCTGCTATAGACAGAATAAAAGACATAAGCAGGGAGGGAGAGATAAAAATTTCTCTCAGGCCCAGCACACCTGTAATCCTAGCTCTCTGGGAGGCCAAGGGGGAAGGATTGCTGGAGGTCAGGAGTTCAAATCAGTGGGAGCAAGAGCAAGACCCCATCTCTACTATAAATAGAAAGAAATTAATTGGCCAAGTAATAGAGAGAGAGAGAAAAATTAGCCAGGCATGATGACACTGCCTGTAGTCCTAGCTACTTGGGAGGCTGAGGCAGGAGGATGGCTTGAGCCCAGGAGGTTGAGGTTGCCGTGAGCTAGGCTGACGCCATGGCACTCACTCTAGCCTGGGCAACAAAGTGAGACTCTGTCTCAAAAAATTAAATGCATGCATGAATGAATGAATGAATGAATAAATAAAAGTCTGTTAAAAAATACATAGAGGGAGGGTTCTCCGCTTTAGCCATTATTGTGGTTAATCACTTCACTGGTCTCAGCTGGGCCAAAAACAAGGCCTGTGGGGCTGGGGACCGACCACTCTGGAGTTTTAAGAAAAGATTGAACTGCTCTTGGGGATAGAGGCCAGACTACAAATTTCCAACATCAGGGGGTGGGGGGGGTGGAGTTTTAAAAGGACACAAAATGTCTCTGTCCTTTATTTTTTTTTGCCCTCTCTCTAGACCATTCCCTCTATTACACTGTGAAATTCATGATGTTAAATAGTTTTTCCTGGGAGAAACTTTGTGGTCGGGGCTATGTGAAGTAGGAAGGGTGTTTTATATGTTTCCAGGACATCATAAAAAATTGAGCAGACTCATCTAGGATCATTAGGGAAATGAATGATTTGCCTCTCCTAAATGTTGAGCTACCACAACAAGCTGCAGGAGGGGACCCTCCCGGACACCTATTACTGACACAGGCCCCACGGGAGTGTGTTGCTCACCCTATTCATTTAGAAATGTATACTTTGGAATCAATAAAATTCACAGGAAGAGAAAATACATTGTTCTCAGCCTAGGATAAAAAGTCACAAGTTGTTGTAGAATTGATTCTGTGATTTAAATTTTTAAACGATATTCCATAAACCTAAAAAAAAAACACAAAAAAACAAAGATTAAACAGAAACCGGGAAAAGAAAAAAAAAAAAACCCTGGGCAGAGGCCTACGGTGGGGGCGGGGAGGCAGGCAGGGAGCGGGAGGAGGAGGAGGGGCCCCTCCCTGGGACAACAGGGAGGGGGTTGGGCGGAGACCCTCTGGAGGCTAGAGGCGCCTGGGGCTGGCGGGCCCAGGCAGAACCTGTCATACAATGTAGCAGATTTGAAAGCCGGCCTCCACACCTGGGGTGGGGGTGGGGTCCACTCTTAAGCTCCCAACATGGCCTGACTTTAC
>NC_134123.1:46326808-46366808 GCF_040939455.1 Microcebus murinus
AGTAATATATATAGAAAGAAAAATGAGCCAGGCGTGGCGACACATCCCTGTAGTCCCAGCTGTTTGGGAGGCTGAACCAGGAGGATTGCTTGAGCCCAGGAGGTTGAGGTTGCTGTGAGCTAGTTTTTGTGGATGATATGAATTTCAATTTTATGTATGTTCGTGGCAATCTATTAAATTTTGGGGGAATGATCAGATAGACTCATGAGGCTCTAAACCAGCATACAGTGGAAGGAGGCCACATCTGTTTTCTGTGATTTTCTCCAAAGTGTTCTTTTGTCCAGGAACTGGCCCAGAGCACTGATACATGAGGTGGACCCTGGATTGAATACTGAATGACAGTTTCAGTCAAACGTTTTGGAATGCAAGAGAACTTTGGTCAGAGGGAGACATTAACATGATAAAAGTGGAGTCAAGCTTGAGATCCAGTTAAGTGGACCCCTAAAGTGAGGGGAGCTAGCAAGGAAAAGACAAGGGGTAAGGAGAAGTCACAGCAAGGAGGTGGGTGGGAGGAGGCTTTGCTGGGCTGGCGACCAGGTCACACTCCAGAGGTGGCACAGTAGGATTGGTAGGGGGATAGGTTTTATTGGGAAAACGGAGAGTTTGAACCCCAGCGTTTTATTTGTTAGCAACACAAATTTTGTCAATTCACATTCCCCTGCTGAGGCCCAGTCACCTAAAGACTAGGAAATGCAATGGATAGATTGATATCTCTCTCTCTCTCTGTGTCTCTCTGTCTCTCTTTCTCTCTATATATATAAATCTGCTATAGACAGAATAAAAGAGATAAGCAGGGATGGAGGGATAAAAATTTCACTCACTCTCTCTCTCTCTCTCTCTCTCTCTAAATCTGCTATAGACAGAATAAAAGAAATAAGAAGGGAGGGAGAGATATAAATTCCTCTCTCTCTGTATAAATCTGCTATAGACAGAATAAAAGAGATAAGCAGGGAGGGAGAGATAAAAATTTCTCTCAGGCCCAGTACAGCTGTAATCCTAGCTCTCTGGGAGGCTGAGGCAGGAGGATTGCTCAAGGATAGGAGTTCAAAACCAGCCTGAGGAAGAGCAAGACCATCTCTACTATAAATAGAAAGAAATTAATTGGCCAACTAAACACACACACACAAACACATAATAGGCCGGGCATGGTGGTGCATGTCTTTAGTTCCAGCTACTCAGGAGGCTGAAACAGAAGGATCACTTGAGCCCAGGAGTTTGAGGTAGCTGTGAGCTAAGCTGATGCCATAGCACTCTAGCCCTGGCACCAAAAGTGAGACTTTGTCTCAAAAAAAAGGATAATAATAATAATCATAAAAAAGGACTTACCAGATAAAGCAGGGAGAGAGAGATAATAATTTCTCTCTCTCACTCTCTCTCTCTCTCTCTCTCTCTCTCTCTCTCTCTCTCTCTCTCTCTCTCTCTATCTCTCTCTCTATGTCTGCTATAGACAGAATAAAAGACATAAGCAGGGAGGGAGAGATAAAAATTTCTCTCAGGCCCAGCACACCTGTAATCCTAGCTCTCTGGGAGGCCAAGGGGGAAGGATTGCTGGAGGTCAGGAGTTCAAATCAGTGGGAGCAAGAGCAAGACCCCATCTCTACTATAAATAGAAAGAAATTAATTGGCCAAGTAATAGAGAGAGAGAGAAAAATTAGCCAGGCATGATGACACTGCCTGTAGTCCTAGCTACTTGGGAGGCTGAGGCAGGAGGATGGCTTGAGCCCAGGAGGTTGAGGTTGCCGTGAGCTAGGCTGACGCCATGGCACTCACTCTAGCCTGGGCAACAAAGTGAGACTCTGTCTCAAAAAATTAAATGCATGCATGAATGAATGAATGAATAAATAAATAAAAGTCTGTTAAAAAATACATAGAGGGAGGGTTCTCCGCTTTAGCCATTATTGTGGTTAATCACTTCACTGGTCTCAGCTGGGCCAAAAACAAGGCCTGTGGGGCTGGGGACCGCTCTGGAGTTTTAAGAAAAGATTGAACTGCTCTTGGGGATAGAGGCCAGACTACAAATTTCCAACAACAGGGGGTGGGGGGGTGGAGTTTTAAAAGGACACAAAATGTCTCTGTCCTTTATTTTTTTTGCCCTCTCTATAGACCATTCCCTCTATTACACTGTGAAATTCATGATGTTAAATAGTTTTTCCTGGGAGAAACTTTGTGGTCGGGGCTATGTGAAGTAGGAAGGGTGTTTTATATGTTTCCAGGACATCATAAAAAATTGAGCAGACTCATCTAGGATCATTAGGGAAATGAATGATTTGCCTCTCCTAAATGTTGAGCTACCACAACAAGCTGCAGGAGGGGACCCTCCCGGACACCTATTACTGACACAGGCCCACGGGAGTGTGTTGCTCACCCTATTCATTTAGAAATGTATACTTTGGAATCAATAAAATTCACAGGAAGAGAAAATACATTGTTCTCAGCCTAGGATAAAAAGTCACAAGTTGTTGTAGAATTCATTCTGTGATTTAAATTTTTAAACGATATTCCATAAACCTAAAAAAAACACACAAAAATACCCAAAAAAACCAAGATAAAACAAACCGGGAAAAGAAAAAAAAAAAAAAAAAACCCTGGGCAGAGGCCTACGGTGGGGGCGGGGAGGCAGGCAGGGAGCGGGAGGAGGAGGAGGAGGGGCCCCTCCCTGGGACAACAGGGAGGGGGTTGGGCGGAGACCCTCTGGAGGCTAGAGGCGCCTGGGGCTGGCGGGCCCAGGCAGAACCTGTCATACAATGTAGCAGATTTGAAAGCCGGCCTCCACACCTGGGGTGGGGGTGGGGTCCACTCTTAAGCTCCCAACATGGCCTGACTTTACCCATCCCCAAGTCTGATCAAAGTGGCCACTAGATGACACCTAAGTACTGGTGACAGTGTCAGCCAGACAAGAAGGGACCCTCTGACGGGGCTGACAGCGATTTTTTTTTTTCTTTCTAAAGTTTGCTTCCATTTTACACCTAGGTCTACAGGTATACCCTTAAAATGGATGCTGGTATTGAGGAAACAGGAAGTATTTTTTTCCAGTCATTTATCTGGTCCTCAATCCTCATTATTTATCATGTCCACCCGCCAAGTAATATATATAGAAAGAAAAATTAGCCAGGCATTCTGGCACATGCCTGTAGTCCCAGCTACTCAAGAGGCTGAGACAGAAGGATGACTTGAGCCCAGGAGTTTGAGGTTGCTGTGAGCTAAGCTGACACCATAGCACTCTAGCCCGGGCACCAAAAGTGAGACTCTGTCAAAAAAAAAAAAAAAAAATTAAGAACTATGGACTTAGCAGTAAAAGCAGGGATTCAGAGATAAAAATTTCACTCTCTCTCTCTCTCTGTATGTATGTGTATGTATATAAATCTGCTATAGAGAGAATAAAAGAGATAAGAAGGGAGGGAGAGATAAAAATTCCTCTCTCTCTCTCTCTATATATATATATACATATATATATATATATAAATCTGCTATAGACAGAATAAAAGAGATAAGCAGGGATGGAGAGATAAAATTTCACTCACTCTCTCTCTCTCTCTATATATATATATATAAATCTGCTATAGACAGAATAAAAGAAATAAAAAGGGAGGGAGAGATATAAATTCCTCTCTCTCTCTCTCTATATATATATATATAAATCTGCTATAGACAGAATAAAAGAGATAAGCAGGGAGGGAGAGATAAAAATTTCACTCTCTCTCTCTCTCTGTGTATATATATAAATCTGCTATAGACAGAATAAAAGAGATAAGCAGGGAGGGAGAGATAAAAATTTCACTCTCTCTCTCTCTCTCTCTGTGTATATATATAAATCTGCTATAGACAGAATAAAAGAGATAAGCAGGGAGGGAGAGATAAATATTTCACTCTCTCTCTCTTTCCTCTCTCTCTGTGTATATATATATAAATCTGCTATAGACAGAATAAAAGAGATAAGAAGGGAGGGAGAGATATAAATTCCTCTCTCTCTCTTTCTGTCTCTGTCTCTGTCTCTCTCTCTCTCTCTATATATATATATATATCTGCTATAGACAGAATAAAAGAGATAAGCTGGGATGGAGATATAAGAATTTCACTCACTCTCTCTCTCTCTCTCTATATATATATATATATAAATCTGGTATAGACAGAATAAAAGAGATAAGAAGGGAGGGAGAGATATGAATTCCTCTGTCTCTCTGTCTCTCTGTCTCTCTCTCTCTATATATAAATCTGCTATTGACAGAATAAAAGAGATAAGAAGGGAGGGAGAGATATAAATTCTCTCTCTCTCTATATATATATATATAAATCTGCTATAGACAGAATAAAAGAGATAAGCAGGGAGGGAGAGATATAAATTCCTCTCTCACTCTCTCTCTCTCTATATATATGTATATATATAAATCTGCTATAGACAGAATAAAAGAGATAAGAAGGGAGGGAGAGATATGAATTCCTCTGTCTCTCTGTCTCTCTGTCTCTCTCTCTCTATATATATATATATATATAAATCTGCTATTGACAGAATAAAAGAGATAAGAAGGGAGAAAGAGATATAAATTCTCTCTCTCTCTCTCTATATATATATATATAAATCTGCTATAGACAGAATAAAAGAGATAAGCAGGGATGGAGAGATAAAAATTTCACTCTCTCTCTCTCTCTCTACATATATATATATATATAAATCTGCTATAGACAGAATAAAAGAGATAAGAAGGGAGGGAGAGATATAAATTCTCTCTCTCTCTCTCTCTCTCTAAATCTGCTATAGACAGAATAAAAGAGATAAGCAGGGATGGAGAGATAAAAATTTCTCTCTCTCTCTCTCTGTGTATATATATATAAATCTGCTATAGACAAAATAAAAGAGATAAGAAGGGAGGGAGAGATAAAAATTCCTCTATGTCTCTCTCTCTCCATATATATATATATATACATAAATCTGCTATAGACAGAATTAAAGAGATAAGCAGGGAGGGAGAGATAAAATTTTTCTCAGGCCCAACACACCTGTAGTCCTAGCTCTCTGGGAGACTGAGGCAGCAGGATTGCTGGAAGTCAGGAGTTCAAACCAGCCTGAGCAAGAGCAAAACCCCATCTCTACTATAAACACAAAGAAATTAATTGGCCAAGTAATATATATAGAAAGAAAAATGAACCAGGAGGGAGAGAGAGATAATAATTTCTCTCTCTCTCTCTCTCTCTCTCTCTCTCTCTCTCTCTCTCTCTATGTCTGCTATAGACAGAATAAAAGACATAAGCAGGGAGGGAGAGATAAAAATTTCTCTCAGGCCCAGCACACCTGTAATCCTAGCTCTCTGGGAGGCCAAGGGGGAAGGATTGCTGGAGGTCAGGAGTTCAAATCAGTGGGAGCAAGAGCAAGACCCCATCTCTACTATAAATAGAAAGAAATTAATTGGCCAAGTAATAGAGAGAGAGAGAAAAATTAGCCAGGCATGATGACACTGCCTGTAGTCCTAGCTACTTGGGAGGCTGAGGCAGGAGGATGGCTTGAGCCCAGGGGGTTGAGGTTGCCGTGAGCTAGGCTGACGCCATGGCACTCACTCTAGCCTGGGCAACAAAGTGAGACTCTGTCTCAAAAAATTAAATGCATGCATGAATGAATGAATGAATGAATAAATAAAAGTCTGTTAAAAAATACATAGAGGGAGGGTTCTCCGCTTTAGCCATTATTGTGGTTAATCACTTCACTGGTCTCAGCTGGGCCAAAAACAAGGCCTGTGGGGCTGGGGACCGACCACTCTGGAGTTTTAAGAAAAGATTGAACTGCTCTTGGGGATAGAGGCCAGACTACAAATTTCCAACATCAGGGGGTGGGGGGGTGGAGTTTTAAAAGGACACAAAATGTCTCTGTCCTTTATTTTTTTTTGCCCTCTCTCTAGACCATTCCCTCTATTACACTGTGAAATTCATGATGTTAAATAGTTTTTCCTGGGAGAAACTTTGTGGTCGGCTACGTGAAGTAGGAAGGGTGTTTTATATGTTTCCAGGACATCATAAAAAATTGAGCAGACTCATCTAGGATCATTAGGGAAATGAATGATTTGCCTCTCCTAAATGTGGAGCTACCACAACAAGCTGCAGGAGGGGACCCTCCCGGACACCTATCCACTGACACAGGCCCCACGGGAGTGTGTCGCTCACCCTATTCATTTAGAAATGTATACTTAGGAATCCATAAAATAAAATTCACAGGAAGAGAAAATACATTGTTCTCAGCCTAGGATAAAAAGTCACAAGTTGTTGTAGAATTGATTCTGTGATTTAAATTTTTAAACGATATTCCATAAACCTAAAGAAAAACACAAAAAAACAAAGATTAAACAGAAACCGGGAAAAGAAAAAAAAAAAAAAAAAAAACCCTGGGCAGAGGCCTACGGTGGGGGCGGGGAGGCAGGCAGGGAGCAGGAGGAGGAGGAGGGGCCCCTCCCTGGGACAACAGGGAGGGGGTTGGGCGGAGACCCTCTGGAGGCTAGAGGCGCCTGGGGCTGGCGGGCCCAGGCAGAACCTGTCATACAATGTAGCAGATTTGAAAGCCGGCCTCCACACCTGGGGTGGGGGTGGGGTCCACTCTTAAGCTCCCAACATGGCCTGACTTTACCCATCCCCCAAGTCTGATCAAAGTGGCCACTATGTGACCCCTAAGTACCAGTGCCAGTGTCAGCCAGACAAGAGGGGACCCTCTGACGGGGCTGACAGCGATTTTTTTTTTTCTTTCTAAAGCTTGCCTCCATTTTCCACCTAGGTCTACAGGTATACCCTTAAAATGGATGCTGGTATTGAGGAAACAGGAAGTATTTTTTTCCAGTCATTTATCTGGTCCTCAATCCTCATTATTTATCATGTCCTCCCGCCAAGTAATATATATAGAAAGAAAAATTAGCCAGGCATGCTGGCACATGCCTGTAGTCCCAGCTACTCAAGAGGCTGAGACAGAAGGATGACTTGAGGCCAGGAGTTTGAGGTTGCTGTGAGCTAAGCTGACACCATAGCACTCTAGCCCGGGCACCAAAAGTGAGACTCTGTCAAAAAAAAAAAAAAAAATTAAGAACTATGGACTTAGCAGTAAAAGCAGGGATTCAGAGATAAAAATTTCACTCTCTCTCTCTCTCTGTATGTATGTGTGTATATATAAATCTGCTATAGAGAGAATAAAAGAGATAAGAAGGGAGGGAGAGATAAAAATTCCTCTCTCTCTATATATATATATATATACATATATATATATATATATATATATAAAAATCTGCTATAGACAGAATAAAAGAGATAAGCAGGGATGGAGAGATAAAATTTCACTCACTCTCTCTCTCTCTCTCTCTATGTATATATATATGGAGAGAGAGAGATCTGCTATAGACAGAATAAAAGAGATAAGCAGGGATGGAGAGATAAAAATTTCACTCACTCTCTCTCTCTCTATATATATATATATATAAATCTGCTATAGACAGAATAAAAGAAATAAAAAGGGAGGGAGAGATATAAATTCCTCTCTCTCTCTCTCTCTATATATATATATATAAATCTGCTATAGACAGAATAAAAGAGATAAGCAGGGAGGGAGAGATAAAAATTTCACTCTCTCTCTCTCTCTCTGTGTATATATATAAATCTGCTATAGACAGAATAAAAGAGATAAGAAGGGAGGTAGAGATAAAAATTTCACTCTCTCTCTCTCTCCATATATATATATATATATATAAATCTGCTATAGACAGAATAAAAGAGATAAGCAGGGAGGGAGAGATAAATATTTCACTCTCTCTCTCTTTCTCTCTCTCTCTGTGTATATATATATAAATCTGCTATAGACAGAATAAAAGAGATAAGAAGGGAGGGAGAGATATAAATTCCTCTCTCTCTCTCTCTCTCTCTCTCTCTCTGTCTATATATATATATAAATATCTGCTATAGACAGAATAAAAGAGATAAGCTGGGATGGAGAGATAAGAATTTCACTCACTCTCTCTCTCTCTCTCTCTCTCTATATATATAAATCTGCTATAGACAGAATAAAAGAGATAAGAAGGGAGGGAGAGATATGAATTCCTCTGTCTCTCTGTCTCTCTGTCTCTCTCTCTCTCTATATATATATGTAAATCTGCTATTGACAGAATAAAAGAGATAAGCTGGGATGGAGAGATAAAAATTCTCTCTGTCTCTCTCTGTCTATATATATATATATAAATCTGCTATAGACAGAATAAAAGAGATAAGCAGGGATGGAGAGATAAAAATTTCACTCTGTCTCTCTCTGTATATATATAAATCTGCTATAGACAGAATAAAAGAGATAAGAAGGGAGGGAGAGATAAAAATTTCACTCTCTCTCTCTCTCTCCATGTATATATATATATATAAATCTGCTATAGACAGAATAAAAGAGATAAGCAGGGAGGGAGAGATAAATATTTCACTCTCTCTCTCTTTCTCTCTCTCTCTGTGTATATATATATAAATCTGCTATAGACAGAATTAAAGAGATAAGCAGGGAGGGAGAGATAAAAATTTTTCTCAGGCCCAGCACACCTGTAGTCCTAGCTCTCTGGGAGACTGAGGCAGCAGGATTGCAGGAAGTCAGGAGTTCAAACCAGCCTGAGCAAGAGCAAAACCCCATCTCTACTATAAACACAAAGAAATTAATTGGCCAAGTAATATATATAGAAAGAAAAATGAGCCAGGCGTGGCGGCATATCCCTGTAGTCCCAGCTGTTTGGGAGGCTGAGGCAGGAGGATTGCTTGAGCCTAGGAGGTTGAGGTTGCTGTGAGCTAGTCTGAAGCCATAGCACCCTAGCCCGGGCCCTAAAAGTGAGACTCTGTCTCGAAAAAAAAGAAAAAATTAATAATAATAAAAAAGGTCTTACTTTCCAGAAAAAGCAGGGAGGGAGAGATAATAATTTCTCTCTCTCTCTCTCTGTTTCTCTCTCTCTCTCTCTCTCTGTATATATTTTCTGTGATTCTCTCCAAAGTGTTCTTTTCTTCAGGAACTGGCCCAGAGAACTGATACATGAGGTGGACCCCGGATTGAATACTGAATGACAGTTTCAGTAAAACATTTTGGAATGCAAGAGAACTTTGGTCAGAGGGAGACATTAACATGATAAAAGTGGAGTCAAGCTTGAGATCCAGTTAAGTGGACCCCTAAAGTGAGGCGAGCTAGCAAGGAAAAGACAAGGGGTAAGGAGAAGTCACAGCAAGGAGGTGGGAGGAGGCTTTGCTGGGCTGGCGACCCCATCACACTGCTGCTATAGACAGAATGTCTGCTATAGACAGAATAAAAGAGAAAAGAGATAAGCAGGGAGGGAGACATAAAAATTTCTCTCAGGCCCAGCACAGCTGCAATCCTAGCTCTGGGAGGCCAAGGTGGGAGGATTGCTGGAGGTCAGGAATTCAAACCAGCCTGAGCAAGAGGAAGACCCCATCTCTACTATAAATAGAAAGAAATTAATTGGCCAGGTAATATATATAGGAAGAAAAATTAGCCAGGCATGCTGGCACATGCCTGTAGTCCCAACTACTCAAGAGGCTGAGACAGAAGGATCACTTGAACCCAGGATTTTGAGGTTGCTGTGAGCTAAGCTGAAGCCATAGCACCCTAGCCCAGGCCCTAAGAGTGAGACTCTGTCTCAAAAAAAAAGAAAAAATTAATAATAATAAAAAAGGTCTGTCTTACCAGAAAAAGGAGGGAGGGAGAGATAAAAATTTCTCTCTCTCTCTCTCTCTGTATATATATATATATATAATGTATGTATATATATATATATATATATATGCATGCATGCATGAATGAATGAATGAATGAATGAATGAATAAGTAAAAGTATGTTAAAAAATACATAGAGGGAGGGTTCTCCGCCTTAACCATTATTGTGGTTAATCATTTCACTGGTCTCAGCTGGGCCAAAAACAAGGCCTGTGGGTCTGGGGACTGCTCAGAAGTTTTAAGAAAGGAATTAACTCCTCTTGGGGATAGAGGCCAGACTACAAGTTTCCAACATCAGGGGGTGGGGGGGAAGTTTTAAAAGGACACAAATGTTTCTTTCCTTTATTTTTTTTTCCCTCTGTCTAGACCATTCCCTCTATTACACTGTGAAATTCATGATGTTGAATATTTTTTCCTGGGAGAAACTTTGTGGTCGGCTATGTTTAGTAGGAAGGGTGTTTTATATGTTTCCACGACATCATAAAAAATTCAGCAGACTCATCTATGATCATAAGGGAAATGAATGATTTTCCTCTCCTAAATGTGGAGGTACCACAACAAGCTGCAGGAGGACCCTCCGGGACACCTATCCAGGGACAGAGGCCCCTCTGGAATGTGTCACTCACCCTATTCATTTAGAAATGTATACTTTCAAATCAATAAAATTTCCCCCACCCGGGTTACTGTAGTCAAGTCTCTTCAATCTGATCCCTAAGTCTGTTCAGCCTCAGTCCACGACCAAGGAAGGCCCACTCTGTGAGACCAAGGAGCCCGGTGCCCAAAAGGAATAAGGACAGGCACCCACGTGCACGCACACAGAGACATGGTCAAATAAACCGTGTTCAAGGTCTTTCTGTTCAGGAAAACCAGAAGATGGTTTGAAACCTCCAGGATCAACTTTGCATTTCTTCCAGGACAGGAAAATTCACAGGAAGAGAAAATACATTGCTCTCAGCCTAGGATAAAAAGCCACAAGTTGTTGTAGAATTCATTCTGTGATTTAATTTTTAAACGATATTCCATAAACCTAAAAAAAAACACTAGAAACAAAGATAAAACAGAAACCGGGAAAAGAAAAAAAAACCCTGGGCAGAGGCCTACGGTGGGGGCGGGGAGGCAGGCAGGGAGCGGGAGGAGGAGGAGGGGCCCCTCCCTGGGACAACAGGGAGGGGGTTGGGCGGAGACCCTCTGGAGGCTAGAGGCGCCTGGGGCTGGCGGGCCCAGGCAGAACCTGTCATACAATGTAGCAGATTTGAAAGCCGGCCTCCACACCTGAGGTGGGGGTGGGGTCCACTCTTAAGCTCCCAACATGGCCTGACTTTACCCATCCCCCAAGTCTGATCAAAGTGGCCACTAGATGACACCTAAGTACTGGTGACAGTGTCAGCCAGACAAGAAGGGACCCTCTGACGGGGCTGACAGCGATTTTTTTTTTTCTTTCTAAAGTTTGCTTCCATTTTACACCTAGGTCTACAGGTATACCCTTAAAATGGATGCTGGTATTGAGGAAACAGGAAGTATTTTTTTCCAGTCATTTATCTGGTCCTCAATCCTCATTATTTATCATGTCCACCCGCCAAGTAATATATATAGAAAGAAAAATTAGCCAGGCATTCTGGCACATGCCTGTAGTCCCAGCTACTCAAGAGGCTGAGACAGAAGGATGACTTGAGGCCAGGAGTTTGAGGTTGCTGTGAGCTAAGCTGACACCATAGCACTCTAGCCCGGGCACCAAAAGTGAGACTCTGTCAAAAAAAAAAAAAAAAAAAAAAATTAAGAACTATGGACTTAGCAGTAAAAGCAGGGATTCAGAGATAAAAATTTCACTCTCTCTCTCTCTCTCTGTATGTATGTGTATGTATATAAATCTGCTATAGAGAGAATAAAAGAGATAAGAAGGGAGGGAGAGATAAAAATTCCTCTCTCTCTCTCTCTATATATATATATATACATATATATATATATACATATATATAAATCTGCTATAGACAGAATAAAAGAGATAAGCAGGGATGGAGAGATAAAATTTCACTCACTCTCTCTCTCTATATATATAAATCTGCTATAGACAGAATAAAAGAAATAAAAAGGGAGGGAGAGATATAAATTCCTCTCTCTCTCTCTCTCTCTCTATATATATATATAAATCTGCTATAGACAGAATAAAAGAAATAAGCAGGGAGGGAGAGATAAAAATTTCACTCTCTCTCTCTCTCTCTGTGTATATATATAAATCTGCTATAGACAGAATAAAAGAGATAAGCAGGGAGGGAGAGATAAAAATTTCACTCTCTCTCTCTCTCTCTCTGTGTGTATATATATAAATCTGCTATAGACAGAATAAAAGAGATAAGCAGGGAGGGAGAGATAAAAATTTCACTCTCTCTCTCTCTCTCTCTGTGTATATATATAAATCTGCTATAGACAGAATAAAAGAGATAAGCAGGGAGGGAGAGATAAATATTTCACTCTCTCTCTCTTTCTCTCTCTCTCTGTGTATATATATATAAATCTGCTATAGACAGAATAAAAGAGATAAGAAGGGAGGGAGAGATATAAATTCCTCTCTCTCTCTCTCTCTCTGTCTCTGTCTCTCTCTCTCTCTCTCTCTCTATATATATATATATCTGCTGTAGACAGAATAAAAGAGATAAGCTCTGATGGAGAGATAAGAATTTCACTCACTCTCTCTCTATATATATATATATATAAATCTGCTATAGACAGAATAAAAGAGATAAGAAAGGAGGGAGAGATATGAATTCCTCTGTCTCTCTGTCTCTCTGTCTCTCTCTCTCTCTATATATATATAAATCTGCTATTGACAGAATAAAAGAGATAAGAAGGGAGGGAGAGATATAAATTCTCTCTCTCTCTCTCTCTATATATATAAATCTGCTATAGACAGAATAAAAGAGATAAGCAGGGATGGAGAGATAAAAATTTCACTCTCTCTCTCTCTCTGTGTATATATATAAATCTGCTATAGACAGAATAAAAGAGATAAGCAGGGAGGGAGAGATATAAATTCCTCTCTCACTCTCTCTCTCTCTCTATATATATGTATATATATAAATCTGCTATAGACAGAATAAAAGAGATAAGCAGGGAGGGAGAGATATAAATTCCTCTCTCACTCTCTCTCTCTCTATATATATATGTATATATATAAATCTGCTATAGACAGAATAAAAGAGATAAGCAGGGAGGGAGAGATATAAATTCCTCTCTCACTCTCTCTCTCTCTATATATATATGTATATATATAAATCTGCTATAGACAGAATAAAAGAGATAAGCAGGGAGGGAGAGATATAAATTCCTCTCTCACTCTCTCTCTCTCTCTATATATATGTATATATATAAATCTGCTATAGACAGAATAAAAGAGATAAGAAGGGAGGGAGAGATATGAATTCCTCTGTCTCTCTGTCTCTCTGTCTCTCTGTCTCTCTCTCTCTCTCTATATATATATATATATATAAATCTGCTATTGACAGAATAAAAGAGATAAGAAGGGAGGGAGAGATATAAATTCTCTCTCTCTCTATATATATATATAAATCTGCTATAGACAGAATAAAAGAGATAAGCAGGGATGGAGAGATAAAAATTTCACTCTCTCTCTCTCTACATATATATATATATAAATCTGCTATAGACAGAATAAAAGAGATAAGAAGGGAGGGAGAGATATAAATTCTCTCTCTCTCTCTCTCTCTCTCTAAATCTGCTATAGACAGAATAAAAGAGATAAGCAGGGATGGAGAGATAAAAATTTCTCTCTCTCTCTCTCTGTGTATATATATATAAATCTGCTATAGACAAAATAAAAGAGATAAGAAGGGAGGGAGAGATAAAAATTCCTCTATGTCTCTCTCTCTCCATATATATATATATATACATAAATCTGCTATAGACAGAATTAAAGAGATAAGCAGGGAGGGAGAGATAAAATTTTTCTCAGGCCCAACACACCTGTAGTCCTAGCTCTCTGGGAGACTGAGGCAGCAGGATTGCTGGAAGTCAGGAGTTCAAACCAGCCTGAGCAAGAGCAAAACCCCATCTCTACTATAAACACAAAGAAATTAATTGGCCAAGTAATATATATAGAAAGAAAAATGAGCCAGGAGGGAGAGAGAGATAATAATTTCTCTCTCTCTCTCTCTCTCTCTCTCTCTCTCTCTCTCTCTCTCTCTCTCTATGTCTGCTATAGACAGAATAAAAGACATAAGCAGGGAGGGAGAGATAAAAATTTCTCTCAGGCCCAGCACACCTGTAATCCTAGCTCTCTGGGAGGCCAAGGGGGAAGCATTGCTGGAGGTCAGGAGTTCAAATCAGTGGGAGCAAGAGCAAGACCCCATCTCTACTATAAATAGAAAGAAATTAATTGGCCAAGTAATAGAGAGAGAGAGAAAAATTAGCCAGGCATGATGACACTGCCTGTAGTCCTAGCTACTTGGGAGGCTGAGGCAGGAGGATGGCTTGAGCCCAGGAGGTTGAGGTTGCCGTGAGCTAGGCTGACGCCATGGCACTCACTCTAGCCTGGGCAACAAAGTGAGACTCTGTCTCAAAAAATTAAATGCATGCATGAATGAATGAATGAATGAATAAATAAAAGTCTGTTAAAAAATACATAGAGGGAGGGTTCTCCGCTTTAGCCATTATTGTGGTTAATCACTTCACTGGTCTCAGCTGGGCCAAAAACAAGGCCTGTGGGGCTGGGGACCGACCACTCTGGAGTTTTAAGAAAAGATTGAACTGCTCTTGGGGATAGAGGCCAGACTACAAATTTCCAACATCAGGGGGTGGGGGGGGTGGAGTTTTAAAAGGACACAAAATGTCTCTGTCCTTTATTTTTTTTTGCCCTCTCTCTAGACCATTCCCTCTATTGCACTGTGAAATTCATGATGTTAAATAGTTTTTCCTGGGAGAAACTTTGTGGTCGGGGCTATGTGAAGTAGGAAGGGTGTTTTATATGTTTCCAGGACATCATAAAAAATTGAGCAGACTCATCTAGGATCATTAGGGAAATGAATGATTTGCCTCTCCTAAATGTTGAGCTACCACAACAAGCTGCAGGAGGGGACCCTCCCGGACACCTATTACTGACACAGGCCCCACGGGAGTGTGTTGCTCACCCTATTCATTTAGAAATGTATACTTGGAATCAATAAAATTCACAGGAAGAGAAAATACATTGTTCTCAGCCTAGGATAAAAAGTCACAAGTTGTTGTAGAATTCATTCTGTGATTTAAATTTTTAAACGATATTCCATAAACCTAAAAAAAACCACACAAATAAACAAAAAAAACAAAGATAAAACAGAAACCGGGAAAAGAAAAAAAAAAAAAAAAAACCCTGGGCAGAGGCCTACGGTGGGGGCGGGGAGGCAGGCAGGGAGCGGGAGGAGGAGGGGCCCCTCCCTGGGACAACAGGGAGGGGGTTGGGCGGAGACCCTCTGGAGGCTAGAGGCGCCTGGGGCTGGCGGGCCCAGGCAGAACCTGTCATACAATGTAGCAGATTTGAAAGCCGGCCTCCACACCTGGGGTGGGGGTGGGGTCCACTCTTAAGCTCCCAACATGGCCTGACTTTACCCATCCCCCAATTCTGATCAAAGTGGCCACTATGTGACCCCTAAGTACCAGTGCCAGTGTCAGCCAGACAAGAGGGGACCCTCTGACGGGGCTGACAGCGATTTTTTTTTTTTCTTTCTAAAGCTTGCCTCCATTTTCCACCTAGGTCTACAGGTATACCCTTAAAATGGATGCTGGTATTGAGGAAACAGGAAGTATTTTTTTCCAGTCATTTATCTGGTCCTCAATCCTCATTATTTATCATGTCCACCCGCCAAGTAATATATATAGAAAGAAAAATTAGCCAGGCATGCTGGCACATGCCTGTAGTCCCAGCTACTCAAGAGGCTGAGACAGAAGGATGACTTGAGGCCAGGAGTTTGAGGTTGCTGTGAGCTAAGCTGACACCATAGCACTCTAGCCCGGGCACCAAAAGTGAGACTCTGTCAAAAAAAAAAAAAAAAAATTAAGAACTATGGACTTAGCAGTAAAAGCAGGGATTCAGAGATAAAAATTTCACTCTCTCTCTCTCTCTGTATGTATGTGTATATATATAAATCTGCTATAGAGAGAATATAAGAGATAAGAAGGGAGGGAGAGATAAAAATTCCTCTCTCTCTCTATATATATATATATACATATATATATATATATAAAAATCTGCTATAGACAGAATAAAAGAGATAAGCAGGGATGGAGAGATAAAATTTCACTCACTCTCTCTCTCTCTCTCTCTCTATGTATATATATATGGAGAGAGAGAGATCTGCTATAGACAGAATAAAAGAGATAAGCAGGGATGGAGAGATAAAAATTTCACTCACTCTCTCTCTCTCTCTATATATATATATATATAAATCTGCTATAGACAGAATAAAAGAAATAAAAAGGGAGGGAGAGATATAAATTCCTCTCTCTCTCTCTCTCTATATATATATATATATAAATCTGCTATAGACAGAATAAAAGAGATAAGCAGGGAGGGAGAGATAAAAATTTCACTCTCTCTCTCTCTCTCTGTGTATATATATAAATCTGCTATAGACAGAATAAAAGAGATAAGAAGGGAGGTAGAGATAAAAATTTCACTCTCTCTCTCTCTCCATATATATATATATATATAAATCTGCTATAGACAGAATAAAAGAGATAAGCAGGGAGGGAGAGATAAATATTTCACTCTCTCTCTCTTTCTCTCTCTCTCTGTGTATATATATATAAATCTGCTATAGACAGAATAAAAGAGATAAGAAGGGAGGGAGAGATATAAATTCCTGTCTCTCTCTCTCTCTGTCTCTCTCTCTGTCTATATATATATATATATATATATCTGCTATAGACAGAATAAAAGAGATAAGCAGGGAGGGAGAGATAAGAATTTCACTCACTCTCTCTCTCTCTCTCCATATATATATATATATATATATAAATCTGCTATAGACAGAATAAAAGAGATAAGAAGGGAGGGAGAGATATGAATTCCTCTGTCTCTCTGTCTCTCTGTCTCTCTCTCTCTCTATATATATATATATAAATCTGCTATTGACAGAATAAAAGAGATAAGCTGGGATGGAGAGATAAAAATTCTCTCTCTCTCTCTCTCTCTCTCTATATATATAAATCTGCTATAGACAGAATAAAAGAGATAAGCAGGGATGGAGAGATAAAAATTTCACTCTCTCTCTCTCTGTATATATATAAATCTGCTATAGACAGAATAAAAGAGATAAGAAGGGAGGGAGAGATAAAAATTTCACTCTCTCTCTCTCTCTCCATATATATATATATATATAAATCTGCTATAGACAGAATAAAAGAGATAAGCAGGGAGGGAGAGATAAATATTTCACTCTCTCTCTCTTTCTCTCTCTCTCTGTGTATATATATATAAATCTGCTATAGACAGAATTAAAGAGATAAGCAGGGAGGGAGAGATAAAAATTTTTCTCAGGCCCAGCACACCTGTAGTCCTAGCTCTCTGGGAGACTGAGGCAGCAGGATTGCAGGAAGTCAGGAGTTCAAACCAGCCTGAGCAAGAGCAAAACCCCATCTCTACTATAAACACAAAGAAATTAATTGGCCAAGTAATATATATAGAAAGAAAAATGAGCCAGGCGTGGCGGCATATCCCTGTAGTCCCAGCTGTTTGGGAGGCTGAGGCAGGAGGATTGCTTGAGCCTAGGAGGTTGAGGTTGCTGTGAGCTCGTCTGAAGCCATAGCACCCTAGCCCGGGCCCTAAAAGTGAGACTCTGTCTCAAAAAAAAAAGAAAAAATTAATAATAATAAAAAAGGTCTTACTTTCCAGAAAAAGCAGGGAGGGAGAGATAATTTCTCTCTCTCTCTCTGTTTCTCTCTCTCTCTCTGTATATATTTTCTGTGATTTTCTCCAAAGTGTTCTTTTCTTCAGGAACTGGCCCAGAGAACTGATAAATGAGGTGGACCCCGGATTGAATACTGAATGACACTTTCAGTAAAACATTTTGGAATGCAAGAGAACTTTGGTCAGAGGGAGACATTAACATGATAAAAGTGGAGTCAAGCTTGAGATCCAGTTAAGTGGACCCCTAAAGTGAGGGGAGCTAGCAAGGAAAAGACAAGGGGTAAGGAGAAGTCACAGCAAGGAGGTGGGTGGGAGGAGGCTTTGCTGGGCTGGCGACCCCATCACACTGCTGCTATAGACAGAATGTCTGCTATAGACAGAATAAAAGAGAAAAGAGATAAGCAGGGAGGGAGACATAGAAATTTCTCTCAGGCCCAGCACAGCTGCAATCCTAGCTCTGGGAGGCCAAGGTGGGAGGATTGCTGGAGGTCAGGAATTCAAACCAGCCTGAGCAAGAGGAAGACCCCATCTCTACTATAAATAGAAAGAAATTAATTGGCCAGGTAATATATATAGGAAGAAAAATTAGCCAGGCATGCTGGCACATGCCTGTAGTCCCAACTACTCAAGAGGCTGAGACAGAAGGATCACTTGAACCCAGGATTTTGAGGTTGCTGTGAGCTAAGCTGAAGCCATAGCACCCTAGCCCAGGCCCTAAGAGTGAGACTCTGTCTCAAAAAAAAAGAAAAAATTAATAATAATAAAAAAGGTCTGTCTTACCAGAAAAAGGAGGGAGGGAGAGATAAAAATTTCTCTCTCTCTCTCTCTCTCTCTCTCTCTCTGTATATATATATATATAATGTATATATATATATATATATGCATGCATGCATGAATGAATGAATGAATGAATGAATAAATAAATAAATAAAAGTATGTTAAAAAATACATAGAGTGAGGGTTCTCCGCTTTAACCATTATTGTGGTTAATCATTTCACTGGTCTCAGCTGGGCCAAAAACAAGGCCTGTGGGTCTGGGGACTGCTCAGAAGTTTTAAGAAAGGAATTAACTCCTCTTGGGGATAGAGGCCAGACTACAAGTTTCCAACATCAGGGGGTGGGGGGGAAGTTTTAAAAGGACACAAAATGTTTCTTTCCTTTATTTTTTTTTCCCTCTGTCTAGACCATTCCCTCTATTACACTGTGAAATTCATGATGTTGAATATTTTTTCCTGGGAGAAACTTTGTGGTCGGCTACGTGAAGTAGGAAGGGTGTTTTATATGTTTCCAGGACATCATAAAAAATTGAGCAGACTCATCTAGGATCATTAGGGAAGTGAATGATTTGCCTCTCCTAAATGTTGAGCTACCACAACAAGCTGCAGGAGGGGACCCTCCCGGACACCTATCCACTGACACAGGCCCCACGGGAGTGTGTTGCTCACCCTATTCATTTAGAAATGTATACTTTGGAATCAATAAAATAAAATTCACAGGAAGAGAAAATACATTGTTCTCAGCCTAGGATAAAAAGTCACAAGTTGTTGTAGAATTCATTCTGTGATTTAAATTTTTAAACGATATTCCATAAACCTAAAAAAAAAACACACAAATAAACAAAAAAAAAACAAAGATTAAACAGAAACCGGGAAAAGAAAAAAAAAAAAAAAACCCTGGGCAGAGGCCTACGGTGGGGGCGGGGAGGCAGGCAGGGAGCGGGAGGAGGAGGGGCCCCTCCCTGGGACAACAGGGAGGGGGGTTGGGCGGAGACCCTCTGGAGGCTAGAGGCGCCTGGGGCTGGCGGGCCCAGGCAGAACCTGTCATACAATGTAGCAGATTTGAAAGCCGGCCTCCACACCTGGGGTGGGGGTGGGGTCCACTCTTAAGCTCCCAACATGGCCTGACTTTACCCATCCCCAAGTCTGATCAAAGTGGCCACTAGGTGACCCCTAAGTACCGGTGCCAGTGTCAGCCAGACAAGAGGGGACCCTCTGATGGGGCTGACAGCGATTTTTTTTTTTCTTTCTAAAGCTTGCCTCCATTTTCCACCTAGGTCTACAGGTATACCCTTAAAATGGATGCTGGTATTGAGGAAACAGGAAGTATTTTTTTCCAGTCATTTATCTGGTCCTCAATCCTCATTATTTATCATGTCCACCCGCCAAGTAATATATATAGAAAGAAAAATTAGCCAGGCATGCTGGCACATGCCTGTAGTCCCAGCTACTCAAGAGGCTGAGACAGAAGGATGACTTGAGGCCAGGAGTTGAGGTTGCTGTGAGCTAAGCTGACACCATAGCACTCTAGCCCGGGCACCAAAAGTGAGACTCTGTCAAAAAAAAAAAAAAAAAATTAAGAACTATGGACTTAGCAGTAAAAGCAGGGATTCAGAGATAAAAATTTCACTCTCTCTCTCTCTCTGTATGTATGTGTGTATATATAAATCTGCTATAGAGAGAATAAAAGAGATAAGAAGGGAGGGAGAGATAAAAATTCCTCTCTCTCTCTCTCTCTATATATATACATATATATATATAAAAATCTGCTATAGACAGAATAAAAGAGATAAGCAGGGATGGAGAGATAAAATTTCACTCTCTCTCTCTCTCTCTCTCTATGTATATATATATGGAGAGAGAGAGATCTGCTATAGACAGAATAAAAGAGATAAGCAGGGATGGAGAGATAAAAATTTCACTCACTCTCTCTCTCTCTCTCTATATATATATATATAAATCTGCTATAGACAGAATAAAAGAAATAAAAAGGGAGGGAGAGATATAAATTCCTCTCTCTCTCTCTCTCTCTCTCTCTCTATATATATATATATAAATCTGCTATAGACAGAATAAAAGAGATAAGCAGGGAGGGAGAGATAAAAATTTCACTCTCTCTCTCTCTCTCTCTCTGTGTATATATATAAATCTGCTATAGACAGAATAAAAGAGATAAGAAGGGAGGTAGAGATAAAAATTTCACTCTCTCTCTCTCTCCATATATATATATATATATATATATAAATCTGCTATAGACAGAATAAAAGAGATAAGCAGGGAGGGAGAGATAAATATTTCACTCTCTCTCTCTTTCTCTCTCTCTCTGTGTATATATATATAAATCTGCTATAGACAGAATAAAAGAGATAAGAAGGGAGGGAGAGATATAAATTCCTCTCTCTCTCTCTCTCTCTCTCTCTCTGTCTATATATATATATATATATCTGCTATAGACAGAATAAAAGAGATAAGCTGGGATGGAGAGATAAGAATTTCACTCACTCTCTCTCTCTCTCTATATATATATATATATAAATCTGCTATAGACAGAATAAAAGAGATAAGAAGGGAGGGAGAGATATGAATTCCTCTGTCTCTCTGTCTCTCTGTCTCTCTCTCTCTCTCTATATATATATAAATCTGCTATTGACAGAATAAAAGAGATAAGCTGGGATGGAGAGATAAAAATTCTCTCTCTCTCTCTCTCTCTCTCTATATATATATATATATAAATCTGCTATAGACAGAATAAAAGAGATAAGCAGGGATGGAGAGATAAAAATTTCACTCTCTCTCTCTCTGTATATATATAAATCTGCTATAGACAGAATAAAAGAGATAAGAAGGGAGGGAGAGATAAAAATTTCACTCTCTCTCTCTCTCTCCATGTATATATATATATATAAATCTGCTATAGACAGAATAAAAGAGATAAGCAGGGAGGGAGAGATAAATATTTCACTCTCTCTCTCTTTCTCTCTCTCTCTGTGTATATATATATAAATCTGCTATAGACAGAATTAAAGAGATAAGCAGGGAGGGAGAGATAAAAATTTTTCTCAGGCCCAGCACACCTGTAGTCCTAGCTCTCTGGGAGACTGAGGCAGCAGGATTGCAGGAAGTCAGGAGTTCAAACCAGCCTGAGCAAGAGCAAAACCCCATCTCTACTATAAACACAAAGAAATTAATTGGCCAAGTAATATATATAGAAAGAAAAATGAGCCAGGCGTGGCGGCATATCCCTGTAGTCCCAGCTGTTTGGGAGGCTGAGGCAGGAGGATTGCTTGAGCCTAGGAGGTTGAGGTTGCTGTGAGCTCGTCTGAAGCCATAGCACCCTAGCCCGGGCCCTAAAAGTGAGACTCTGTCTCAAAAAAAAAAGAAAAAATTAATAATAATAAAAAAGGTCTTACTTTCCAGAAAAAGCAGGGAGGGAGAGATAATTTCTCTCTCTCTCTCTGTTTCTCTCTCTCTCTCTGTATATATTTTCTGTGATTTTCTCCAAAGTGTTCTTTTCTTCAGGAACTGGCCCAGAGAACTGATAAATGAGGTGGACCCCGGATTGAATACTGAATGACACTTTCAGTAAAACATTTTGGAATGCAAGAGAACTTTGGTCAGAGGGAGACATTAACATGATAAAAGTGGAGTCAAGCTTGAGATCCAGTTAAGTGGACCCCTAAAGTGAGGGGAGCTAGCAAGGAAAAGACAAGGGGTAAGGAGAAGTCACAGCAAGGAGGTGGGTGGGAGGAGGCTTTGCTGGGCTGGCGACCCCATCACACTGCTGCTATAGACAGAATGTCTGCTATAGACAGAATAAAAGAGAAAAGAGATAAGCAGGGAGGGAGACATAGAAATTTCTCTCAGGCCCAGCACAGCTGCAATCCTAGCTCTGGGAGGCCAAGGTGGGAGGATTGCTGGAGGTCAGGAATTCAAACCAGCCTGAGCAAGAGGAAGACCCCATCTCTACTATAAATAGAAAGAAATTAATTGGCCAGGTAATATATATAGGAAGAAAAATTAGCCAGGCATGCTGGCACATGCCTGTAGTCCCAACTACTCAAGAGGCTGAGACAGAAGGATCACTTGAACCCAGGATTTTGAGGTTGCTGTGAGCTAAGCTGAAGCCATAGCACCCTAGCCCAGGCCCTAAGAGTGAGACTCTGTCTCAAAAAAAAAGAAAAAATTAATAATAATAAAAAAGGTCTGTCTTACCAGAAAAAGGAGGGAGGGAGAGATAAAAATTTCTCTCTCTCTCTCTCTCTCTCTCTCTCTCTCTCTGTATATATATATATATAATGTATATATATATATATATATGCATGCATGCATGAATGAATGAATGAATGAATGAATAAATAAATAAATAAAAGTATGTTAAAAAATACATAGAGTGAGGGTTCTCCGCTTTAACCATTATTGTGGTTAATCATTTCACTGGTCTCAGCTGGGCCAAAAACAAGGCCTGTGGGTCTGGGGACTGCTCAGAAGTTTTAAGAAAGGAATTAACTCCTCTTGGGGATAGAGGCCAGACTACAAGTTTCCAACATCAGGGGGTGGGGGGGAAGTTTTAAAAGGACACAAAATGTTTCTTTCCTTTATTTTTTTTTCCCTCTGTCTAGACCATTCCCTCTATTACACTGTGAAATTCATGATGTTGAATATTTTTTCCTGGGAGAAACTTTGTGGTCGGCTACGTGAAGTAGGAAGGGTGTTTTATATGTTTCCAGGACATCATAAAAAATTGAGCAGACTCATCTAGGATCATTAGGGAAGTGAATGATTTGCCTCTCCTAAATGTTGAGCTACCACAACAAGCTGCAGGAGGGGACCCTCCCGGACACCTATCCACTGACACAGGCCCCACGGGAGTGTGTTGCTCACCCTATTCATTTAGAAATGTATACTTTGGAATCAATAAAATAAAATTCACAGGAAGAGAAAATACATTGTTCTCAGCCTAGGATAAAAAGTCACAAGTTGTTGTAGAATTCATTCTGTGATTTAAATTTTTAAACGATATTCCATAAACCTAAAAAAAAAACACACAAATAAACAAAAAAAAAACAAAGATTAAACAGAAACCGGGAAAAGAAAAAAAAAAAAAAAACCCTGGGCAGAGGCCTACGGTGGGGGCGGGGAGGCAGGCAGGGAGCGGGAGGAGGAGGGGCCCCTCCCTGGGACAACAGGGAGGGGGGTTGGGCGGAGACCCTCTGGAGGCTAGAGGCGCCTGGGGCTGGCGGGCCCAGGCAGAACCTGTCATACAATGTAGCAGATTTGAAAGCCGGCCTCCACACCTGGGGTGGGGGTGGGGTCCACTCTTAAGCTCCCAACATGGCCTGACTTTACCCATCCCCAAGTCTGATCAAAGTGGCCACTAGGTGACCCCTAAGTACCGGTGCCAGTGTCAGCCAGACAAGAGGGGACCCTCTGATGGGGCTGACAGCGATTTTTTTTTTTCTTTCTAAAGCTTGCCTCCATTTTCCACCTAGGTCTACAGGTATACCCTTAAAATGGATGCTGGTATTGAGGAAACAGGAAGTATTTTTTTCCAGTCATTTATCTGGTCCTCAATCCTCATTATTTATCATGTCCACCCGCCAAGTAATATATATAGAAAGAAAAATTAGCCAGGCATGCTGGCACATGCCTGTAGTCCCAGCTACTCAAGAGGCTGAGACAGAAGGATGACTTGAGGCCAGGAGTTGAGGTTGCTGTGAGCTAAGCTGACACCATAGCACTCTAGCCCGGGCACCAAAAGTGAGACTCTGTCAAAAAAAAAAAAAAAAAATTAAGAACTATGGACTTAGCAGTAAAAGCAGGGATTCAGAGATAAAAATTTCACTCTCTCTCTCTCTCTGTATGTATGTGTGTATATATAAATCTGCTATAGAGAGAATAAAAGAGATAAGAAGGGAGGGAGAGATAAAAATTCCTCTCTCTCTCTCTCTCTATATATATACATATATATATATAAAAATCTGCTATAGACAGAATAAAAGAGATAAGCAGGGATGGAGAGATAAAATTTCACTCTCTCTCTCTCTCTCTCTCTATGTATATATATATGGAGAGAGAGAGATCTGCTATAGACAGAATAAAAGAGATAAGCAGGGATGGAGAGATAAAAATTTCACTCACTCTCTCTCTCTCTCTCTATATATATATATATAAATCTGCTATAGACAGAATAAAAGAAATAAAAAGGGAGGGAGAGATATAAATTCCTCTCTCTCTCTCTCTCTCTCTCTCTATATATATATATATATAAATCTGCTATAGACAGAATAAAAGAGATAAGCAGGGAGGGAGAGATAAAAATTTCACTCTCTCTCTCTCTCTCTCTCTGTGTATATATATAAATCTGCTATAGACAGAATAAAAGAGATAAGAAGGGAGGTAGAGATAAAAATTTCACTCTCTCTCTCTCTCCATATATATATATATATATATATATAAATCTGCTATAGACAGAATAAAAGAGATAAGCAGGGAGGGAGAGATAAATATTTCACTCTCTCTCTCTTTCTCTCTCTCTCTGTGTATATATATATAAATCTGCTATAGACAGAATAAAAGAGATAAGAAGGGAGGGAGAGATATAAATTCCTCTCTCTCTCTCTCTCTCTCTCTCTCTGTCTATATATATATATATATATCTGCTATAGACAGAATAAAAGAGATAAGCTGGGATGGAGAGATAAGAATTTCACTCACTCTCTCTCTCTCTCTATATATATATATATATAAATCTGCTATAGACAGAATAAAAGAGATAAGAAGGGAGGGAGAGATATGAATTCCTCTGTCTCTCTGTCTCTCTGTCTCTCTCTCTCTCTCTCTATATATATAAATCTGCTATTGACAGAATAAAAGAGATAAGCTGGGATGGAGAGATAAAAATTCTCTCTCTCTCTCTCTCTCTATATATATATATATATATATAAATCTGCTATAGACAGAATAAAAGAGATAAGCAGGGATGGAGAGATAAAAATTTCACTCTCTCTCTCTCTGTATATATATAAATCTGCTATAGACAGAATAAAAGAGATAAGAAGGGAGGGAGAGATAAAAATTTCACTCTCTCTCTCTCTCTCCATGTATATATATATATATAAATCTGCTATAGACAGAATAAAAGAGATAAGCAGGGAGGGAGAGATAAATATTTCACTCTCTCTCTCTTTCTCTCTCTCTCTGTGTATATATATATAAATCTGCTATAGACAGAATTAAAGAGATAAGCAGGGAGGGAGAGATAAAAATTTTTCTCAGGCCCAGCACACCTGTAGTCCTAGCTCTCTGGGAGACTGAGGCAGCAGGATTGCAGGAAGTCAGGAGTTCAAACCAGCCTGAGCAAGAGCAAAACCCCATCTCTACTATAAACACAAAGAAATTAATTGGCCAAGTAATATATATAGAAAGAAAAATGAGCCAGGCGTGGCGGCATATCCCTGTAGTCCCAGCTGTTTGGGAGGCTGAGGCAGGAGGATTGCTTGAGCCTAGGAGGTTGAGGTTGCTGTGAGCTCGTCTGAAGCCATAGCACCCTAGCCCGGGCCCTAAAAGTGAGACTCTGTCTCAAAAAAAAAAGAAAAAATTAATAATAATAAAAAAGGTCTTACTTTCCAGAAAAAGCAGGGAGGGAGAGATAATTTCTCTCTCTCTCTCTGTTTCTCTCTCTCTCTCTGTATATATTTTCTGTGATTTTCTCCAAAGTGTTCTTTTCTTCAGGAACTGGCCCAGAGAACTGATAAATGAGGTGGACCCCGGATTGAATACTGAATGACACTTTCAGTAAAACATTTTGGAATGCAAGAGAACTTTGGTCAGAGGGAGACATTAACATGATAAAAGTGGAGTCAAGCTTGAGATCCAGTTAAGTGGACCCCTAAAGTGAGGGGAGCTAGCAAGGAAAAGACAAGGGGTAAGGAGAAGTCACAGCAAGGAGGTGGGTGGGAGGAGGCTTTGCTGGGCTGGCGACCCCATCACACTGCTGCTATAGACAGAATGTCTGCTATAGACAGAATAAAAGAGAAAAGAGATAAGCAGGGAGGGAGACATAGAAATTTCTCTCAGGCCCAGCACAGCTGCAATCCTAGCTCTGGGAGGCCAAGGTGGGAGGATTGCTGGAGGTCAGGAATTCAAACCAGCCTGAGCAAGAGGAAGACCCCATCTCTACTATAAATAGAAAGAAATTAATTGGCCAGGTAATATATATAGGAAGAAAAATTAGCCAGGCATGCTGGCACATGCCTGTAGTCCCAACTACTCAAGAGGCTGAGACAGAAGGATCACTTGAACCCAGGATTTTGAGGTTGCTGTGAGCTAAGCTGAAGCCATAGCACCCTAGCCCAGGCCCTAAGAGTGAGACTCTGTCTCAAAAAAAAAGAAAAAATTAATAATAATAAAAAAGGTCTGTCTTACCAGAAAAAGGAGGGAGGGAGAGATAAAAATTTCTCTCTCTCTCTCTCTCTCTCTCTCTCTCTCTGTATATATATATATATAATGTATATATATATATATATATGCATGCATGCATGAATGAATGAATGAATGAATGAATAAATAAATAAATAAAAGTATGTTAAAAAATACATAGAGTGAGGGTTCTCCGCTTTAACCATTATTGTGGTTAATCATTTCACTGGTCTCAGCTGGGCCAAAAACAAGGCCTGTGGGTCTGGGGACTGCTCAGAAGTTTTAAGAAAGGAATTAACTCCTCTTGGGGATAGAGGCCAGACTACAAGTTTCCAACATCAGGGGGTGGGGGGGAAGTTTTAAAAGGACACAAAATGTTTCTTTCCTTTATTTTTTTTTCCCTCTGTCTAGACCATTCCCTCTATTACACTGTGAAATTCATGATGTTGAATATTTTTTCCTGGGAGAAACTTTGTGGTCGGCTACGTGAAGTAGGAAGGGTGTTTTATATGTTTCCAGGACATCATAAAAAATTGAGCAGACTCATCTAGGATCATTAGGGAAGTGAATGATTTGCCTCTCCTAAATGTTGAGCTACCACAACAAGCTGCAGGAGGGGACCCTCCCGGACACCTATCCACTGACACAGGCCCCACGGGAGTGTGTTGCTCACCCTATTCATTTAGAAATGTATACTTTGGAATCAATAAAATAAAATTCACAGGAAGAGAAAATACATTGTTCTCAGCCTAGGATAAAAAGTCACAAGTTGTTGTAGAATTCATTCTGTGATTTAAATTTTTAAACGATATTCCATAAACCTAAAAAAAAAACACACAAATAAACAAAAAAAAAACAAAGATTAAACAGAAACCGGGAAAAGAAAAAAAAAAAAAAAACCCTGGGCAGAGGCCTACGGTGGGGGCGGGGAGGCAGGCAGGGAGCGGGAGGAGGAGGGGCCCCTCCCTGGGACAACAGGGAGGGGGGTTGGGCGGAGACCCTCTGGAGGCTAGAGGCGCCTGGGGCTGGCGGGCCCAGGCAGAACCTGTCATACAATGTAGCAGATTTGAAAGCCGGCCTCCACACCTGGGGTGGGGGTGGGGTCCACTCTTAAGCTCCCAACATGGCCTGACTTTACCCATCCCCAAGTCTGATCAAAGTGGCCACTAGGTGACCCCTAAGTACCGGTGCCAGTGTCAGCCAGACAAGAGGGGACCCTCTGATGGGGCTGACAGCGATTTTTTTTTTTCTTTCTAAAGCTTGCCTCCATTTTCCACCTAGGTCTACAGGTATACCCTTAAAATGGATGCTGGTATTGAGGAAACAGGAAGTATTTTTTTCCAGTCATTTATCTGGTCCTCAATCCTCATTATTTATCATGTCCACCCGCCAAGTAATATATATAGAAAGAAAAATTAGCCAGGCATGCTGGCACATGCCTGTAGTCCCAGCTACTCAAGAGGCTGAGACAGAAGGATGACTTGAGGCCAGGAGTTGAGGTTGCTGTGAGCTAAGCTGACACCATAGCACTCTAGCCCGGGCACCAAAAGTGAGACTCTGTCAAAAAAAAAAAAAAAAAATTAAGAACTATGGACTTAGCAGTAAAAGCAGGGATTCAGAGATAAAAATTTCACTCTCTCTCTCTCTCTGTATGTATGTGTGTATATATAAATCTGCTATAGAGAGAATAAAAGAGATAAGAAGGGAGGGAGAGATAAAAATTCCTCTCTCTCTCTCTCTCTATATATATACATATATATATATAAAAATCTGCTATAGACAGAATAAAAGAGATAAGCAGGGATGGAGAGATAAAATTTCACTCTCTCTCTCTCTCTCTCTCTATGTATATATATATGGAGAGAGAGAGATCTGCTATAGACAGAATAAAAGAGATAAGCAGGGATGGAGAGATAAAAATTTCACTCACTCTCTCTCTCTCTCTATATATATATATATATAAATCTGCTATAGACAGAATAAAAGAAATAAAAAGGGAGGGAGAGATATAAATTCCTCTCTCTCTCTCTCTCTCTCTCTCTCTATATATATATATATAAATCTGCTATAGACAGAATAAAAGAGATAAGCAGGGAGGGAGAGATAAAAATTTCACTCTCTCTCTCTCTCTCTCTCTGTGTATATATATAAATCTGCTATAGACAGAATAAAAGAGATAAGAAGGGAGGTAGAGATAAAAATTTCACTCTCTCTCTCTCTCCATATATATATATATATATATATATATAAATCTGCTATAGACAGAATAAAAGAGATAAGCAGGGAGGGAGAGATAAATATTTCACTCTCTCTCTCTTTCTCTCTCTCTCTGTGTATATATATATAAATCTGCTATAGACAGAATAAAAGAGATAAGAAGGGAGGGAGAGATATAAATTCCTCTCTCTCTCTCTCTCTCTCTCTCTCTGTCTATATATATATATATATATCTGCTATAGACAGAATAAAAGAGATAAGCTGGGATGGAGAGATAAGAATTTCACTCACTCTCTCTCTCTCTCTATATATATATATATATAAATCTGCTATAGACAGAATAAAAGAGATAAGAAGGGAGGGAGAGATATGAATTCCTCTGTCTCTCTGTCTCTCTGTCTCTCTCTCTCTCTCTATATATATATAAATCTGCTATTGACAGAATAAAAGAGATAAGCTGGGATGGAGAGATAAAAATTCTCTCTCTCTCTCTCTCTCTATATATATATATATATATATAAATCTGCTATAGACAGAATAAAAGAGATAAGCAGGGATGGAGAGATAAAAATTTCACTCTCTCTCTCTCTGTATATATATAAATCTGCTATAGACAGAATAAAAGAGATAAGAAGGGAGGGAGAGATAAAAATTTCACTCTCTCTCTCTCTCTCCATGTATATATATATATATAAATCTGCTATAGACAGAATAAAAGAGATAAGCAGGGAGGGAGAGATAAATATTTCACTCTCTCTCTCTTTCTCTCTCTCTCTGTGTATATATATATAAATCTGCTATAGACAGAATTAAAGAGATAAGCAGGGAGGGAGAGATAAAAATTTTTCTCAGGCCCAGCACACCTGTAGTCCTAGCTCTCTGGGAGACTGAGGCAGCAGGATTGCAGGAAGTCAGGAGTTCAAACCAGCCTGAGCAAGAGCAAAACCCCATCTCTACTATAAACACAAAGAAATTAATTGGCCAAGTAATATATATAGAAAGAAAAATGAGCCAGGCGTGGCGGCATATCCCTGTAGTCCCAGCTGTTTGGGAGGCTGAGGCAGGAGGATTGCTTGAGCCTAGGAGGTTGAGGTTGCTGTGAGCTCGTCTGAAGCCATAGCACCCTAGCCCGGGCCCTAAAAGTGAGACTCTGTCTCAAAAAAAAAAGAAAAAATTAATAATAATAAAAAAGGTCTTACTTTCCAGAAAAAGCAGGGAGGGAGAGATAATTTCTCTCTCTCTCTCTGTTTCTCTCTCTCTCTCTGTATATATTTTCTGTGATTTTCTCCAAAGTGTTCTTTTCTTCAGGAACTGGCCCAGAGAACTGATAAATGAGGTGGACCCCGGATTGAATACTGAATGACACTTTCAGTAAAACATTTTGGAATGCAAGAGAACTTTGGTCAGAGGGAGACATTAACATGATAAAAGTGGAGTCAAGCTTGAGATCCAGTTAAGTGGACCCCTAAAGTGAGGGGAGCTAGCAAGGAAAAGACAAGGGGTAAGGAGAAGTCACAGCAAGGAGGTGGGTGGGAGGAGGCTTTGCTGGGCTGGCGACCCCATCACACTGCTGCTATAGACAGAATGTCTGCTATAGACAGAATAAAAGAGAAAAGAGATAAGCAGGGAGGGAGACATAGAAATTTCTCTCAGGCCCAGCACAGCTGCAATCCTAGCTCTGGGAGGCCAAGGTGGGAGGATTGCTGGAGGTCAGGAATTCAAACCAGCCTGAGCAAGAGGAAGACCCCATCTCTACTATAAATAGAAAGAAATTAATTGGCCAGGTAATATATATAGGAAGAAAAATTAGCCAGGCATGCTGGCACATGCCTGTAGTCCCAACTACTCAAGAGGCTGAGACAGAAGGATCACTTGAACCCAGGATTTTGAGGTTGCTGTGAGCTAAGCTGAAGCCATAGCACCCTAGCCCAGGCCCTAAGAGTGAGACTCTGTCTCAAAAAAAAAGAAAAAATTAATAATAATAAAAAAGGTCTGTCTTACCAGAAAAAGGAGGGAGGGAGAGATAAAAATTTCTCTCTCTCTCTCTCTCTCTCTCTCTCTCTCTCTGTATATATATATATATAATGTATATATATATATATATATGCATGCATGCATGAATGAATGAATGAATGAATGAATAAATAAATAAATAAAAGTATGTTAAAAAATACATAGAGTGAGGGTTCTCCGCTTTAACCATTATTGTGGTTAATCATTTCACTGGTCTCAGCTGGGCCAAAAACAAGGCCTGTGGGTCTGGGGACTGCTCAGAAGTTTTAAGAAAGGAATTAACTCCTCTTGGGGATAGAGGCCAGACTACAAGTTTCCAACATCAGGGGGTGGGGGGGAAGTTTTAAAAGGACACAAAATGTTTCTTTCCTTTATTTTTTTTTCCCTCTGTCTAGACCATTCCCTCTATTACACTGTGAAATTCATGATGTTGAATATTTTTTCCTGGGAGAAACTTTGTGGTCGGCTACGTGAAGTAGGAAGGGTGTTTTATATGTTTCCAGGACATCATAAAAAATTGAGCAGACTCATCTAGGATCATTAGGGAAGTGAATGATTTGCCTCTCCTAAATGTTGAGCTACCACAACAAGCTGCAGGAGGGGACCCTCCCGGACACCTATCCACTGACACAGGCCCCACGGGAGTGTGTTGCTCACCCTATTCATTTAGAAATGTATACTTTGGAATCCATAAAATAAAATTCACAGGAAGAGAAAATACATTGTTCTCAGCCTAGGATAAAAAGTCACAAGTTGTTGTAGAATTCATTCTGTGATTTAAATTTTTAAACGATATTCCATAAACCTAAAAAAAAAAACACAAAAAAACAAAGATTAAACAGAAACCGGGAAAAGAAAAAAAAAAAAAAAAACCCTGGGCAGAGGCCTACGGTGGGGGCGGGGAGGCAGGCAGGGAGCGGGAGGAGGAGGGGCCCCTCCCTGGGACAACAGGGAGGGGGGTTGGGCGGAGACCCTCTGGAGGCTAGAGGCGCCTGGGGCTGGCGGGCCCAGGCAGAACCTGTCATACAATGTAGCAGATTTGAAAGCCGGCCTCCACACCTGGGGTGGGGGTGGGGTCCACTCTTAAGCTCCCAACATGGCCTGACTTTACCCATCCCCAAGTCTGATCAAAGTGGCCACTAGATGACACCTAAGTACTGGTGCCAGTGTCAGCCAGACAAGAAGGGACCCTCTGACGGGGCTGACAGCGATTTTTTTTTTTCTTTCTAAAGTTTGCTTCCATTTTACACCTAGGTCTACAGGTATACCCTTAAAATGGATGCTGGTATTGAGGAAACAGGAAGTATTTTTTTCCAGTCATTTATCTGGTCCTCAATCCTCATTATTTATCATGTCCACCCGCCAAGTAATATATATAGAAAGAAAAATTAGCCAGGCATGCTGGCACATGCCTGTAGTCCCAGCTACTCAAGAGGCTGAGACAGAAGGATGACTTGAGGCCAGGAGTTTGAGGTTGCTGTGAGCTAAGCTGACACCATAGCACTCTAGCCCGGGCACCAAAAGTGAGACTCTGTCAAAAAAAAAAAAAAAAAAATTAAGAACTATGGACTTAGCAGTAAAAGCAGGGATTCAGAGATAAAAATTTCACTCTCTCTCTCTCTCTGTATGTATGTGTATATATATAAATCTGCTATAGAGAGAATAAAAGAGATAAGAAGGGAGGGAGAGATAAAAATTCCTCTCTCTCTCTCTATATATATATATACATATATATATATATAAAAATCTGCTATAGACAGAATAAAAGAGATAAGCAGGGATGGAGAGATAAGAATTTCACTCTCTCTCTCTCTCTCTCTCTCTCTCTATGTATATATATAAATCTGCTATAGACAGAATAAAAGAGATAAGCAGGGATGGAGAGATAAAATTTCACTCACTCTCTCTCTATCTCTCTCTCTCTCTATATATAAATCTGCTATAGACAGAATAAAAGAAATAAAAAGGGAGGGAGAGATATAAATTCCTCTCTCTCTCTCTCTCTCTATATATATATATAAATCTGCTATAGACAGAATAAAAGAAATAAGCAGGGAGGGAGAGATAAAAATTTCACTCTCTCTCTCTCTCTCTGTGTATATATATAAATCTGCTATAGACAGAATAAAAGAGATAAGCAGGGAGGGAGAGATAAAAATTTCACTCTCTCTCTCTCTCTCTCTGTGTGTATATATATAAATCTGCTATAGACAGAATAAAAGAGATAAGCAGGGAGGGAGAGATAAAAATTTCACTCTCTCTCTCTCTCTCTCTGTGTATATATATAAATCTGCTATAGACAGAATAAAAGAGATAAGCAGGGAGGGAGAGATAAATATTTCACTCTCTCTCTCTTTCTCTCTCTCTCTGTGTATATATATATAAATCTGCTATAGACAGAATAAAAGAGATAAGGGAGGGAGAGATATAATATCCTCTCTCTCTCTCTCTCTCTCTCTGTCTCTGTCTCTCTCTCTCTCTATATATATATCTGCTGTAGACAGAATAAAAGAGATAAGCTCTGATGGAGAGATAAGAATTTCACTCACTCTCTCTCTCTCTCTCTATATATATATATAAATCTGCTATAGACAGAATAAAAGAGATAAGAAGGGAGGGAGAGATATGAATTCCTCTGTCTCTCTGTCTCTCTGTCTCTCTCTCTCTCTCTATATATATAAATCTGCTATTGACAGAATAAAAGAGATAAGAAGGGAGGGAGAGATATAAATTCTCTCTCTCTCTATATATATATATATAAATCTGCTATAGACAGAATAAAAGAGATAAGCAGGGATGGAGAGATAAAAATTTCACTCTCTCTCTCTCTCTGTGTATATATATAAATCTGCTATAGACAGAATAAAAGAGATAAGCAGGGAGGGAGAGATATAAATTCCTCTCTCACTCTCTCTCTCTCTCTATATATATGTATATATATAAATCTGCTATAGACAGAATAAAAGAGATAAGAAGGGAGGGAGAGATATGAATTCCTCTGTCTCTCTGTCTCTCTCTCTCTCTCTCTCTCTATATATATATATATAAATCTGCTATTGACAGAATAAAAGAGATAAGAAGGGAGGGAGAGATATAAATTCTCTCTCTCTATATATATATATATAAATCTGCTATAGACAGAATAAAAGAGATAAGCAGGGATGGAGAGATAAAAATTTCACTCTCTCTCTCTCTACATATATATATATATAAATCTGCTATAGACAGAATAAAAGAGATAAGAAGGGAGGGAGAGATATAAATTCTCTCTCTCTCTCTCTCTCTCTCTCTCTCTAAATCTGCTATAGACAGAATAAAAGAGATAAGCAGGGATGGAGAGATAAAAATTTCTCTCTCTCTCTCTCTGTGTATATATATATAAATCTGCTATAGACAAAATAAAAGAGATAAGAAGGGAGGGAGAGATAAAAATTCCTCTATGTCTCTCTCTCTCCATATATATATATATATACATAAGTCTGCTATAGACAGAATTAAAGAGATAAGCAGGGAGGGAGAGATAAAATTTTTCTCAGGCCCAACACACCTGTAGTCCTAGCTCTCTGGGAGACTGAGGCAGCAGGATTGCTGGAAGTCAGGAGTTCAAACCAGCCTGAGCAAGAGCAAAACCCCATCTCTACTATAAACACAAAGAAATTAATTGGCCAAGTAATATATATAGAAAGAAAAATGAGCCAGGAGGGAGAGAGAGATAATAATTTCTCTCTCTCTCTCTCTCTCTCTCTCTCTCTCTCTCTCTCTCTCTCTCTCTCTCTCTCTCTCTCTCTCTCTATGTCTGCTATAGACAGAATAAAAGACATAAGCAGGGAGGGAGAGATAAAAATTTCTCTCAGGCCCAGCACACCTGTAATCCTAGCTCTCTGGGAGGCCAAGGGGGAAGGATTGCTGGAGGTCAGGAGTTCAAATCAGTGGGAGCAAGAGCAAGACCCCATCTCTACTATAAATAGAAAGAAATTAATTGGCCAAGTAATAGAGAGAGAGAGAAAAATTAGCCAGGCATGATGACACTGCCTGTAGTCCTAGCTACTTGGGAGGCTGAGGCAGGAGGATGGCTTGAGCCCAGGAGGTTGAGGTTGCCGTGAGCTAGGCTGACGCCATGGCACTCACTCTAGCCTGGGCAACAAAGTGAGACTCTGTCTCAAAAAATTAAATGCATGCATGAATGAATGAATGAATGAATAAATAAAAGTCTGTTAAAAAATACATAGAGGGAGGGTTCTCCGCTTTAGCCATTATTGTGGTTAATCACTTCACTGGTCTCAGCTGAGCCAAAAACAAGGCCTGTGGGGCTGGGGACCGACCACTCTGGAGTTTTAAGAAAAGATTGAACTGCTCTTGGGGATAGAGGCCAGACTACAAATTTCCAACATGAGGGGGTGGGGGGGGTGGAGTTTTAAAAGGACACAAAATGTCTCTGTCCTTTATTTTTTTTTGCCCTCTCTCTAGACCATTCCCTCTATTACACTGTGAAATTCATGATGTTAAATAGTTTTTCCTGGGAGAAACTTTGTGGTCGGGGCTATGTGAAGTAGGAAGGGTGTTTTATATGTTTCCAGGACATCATAAAAAATTGAGCAGACTCATCTAGGATCATTAGGGAAATGAATGATTTGCCTCTCCTAAATGTGGAGCTACCACAACAAGCTGCAGGAGGGGACCCTCCCGGACACCTATCCACTGACACAGGCCCCATGGGAGTGTGTTGCTCACCCTATTCATTTAGAAATGTATACTTTGGAATCCATAAAATAAAATTCACAGGAAGAGAAAATACATTGTTCTCAGCCTAGGATAAAAAGTCACAAGTTGTTGTAGAATTGATTCTGTGATTTAAAATTTTAAACGATATTCCATAAACCTAAAAAAAAAAACACAAAAAAACAAAGATTAAACAGAAACCGGGAAAAGAAAAAAAAAAAAAAAACCCTGGGCAGAGGCCTACGGTGGGGGCGGGGAGGCAGGCAGGGAGCCGGAGGAGGAGGAGGGGCCCCTCCCTGGGACAACAGGGAGGGGGTTGGGCGGAGACCCTCTGGAGGCTAGAGGCGCCTGGGGCTGGCGGGCCCAGGCAGAACCTGTCATACAATGTAGCAGATTTGAAAGCCGGCCTCCACACCTGGGGTGGGGGTGGGGTCCACTCTTAAGCTCCCAACATGGCCTGACTTTACCCATCCCCAAGTCTGATCAAAGTGGCCACTAGATGACACCTAAGTACTGGTGCCAGTGTCAGCCAGACAAGAAGGGACCCTCTGACGGGGCTGACAGCGATTTTTTTTTTTCTTTCTAAAGTTTGCTTCCATTTTACAACTAGGTCTACAGGTATACCCTTGAAATGGATGCTGGTATTGAGGAAACAGGAAGTATTTTTTTCCAGTCATTTATCTGGTCCTCAATCCTCATTATTTATCATGTCCACCCGCCAAGTAATATATATAGAAAGAAAAATTAGCCAGGCATTCTGGCACATGCCTGTAGTCCCAGCTACTCAAGAGGCTGAGACAGAAGGATGACTTGAGGCCAGGAGTTTGAGGTTGCTGTGAGCTAAGCTGACACCATAGCACTCTAGCCCGGGCACCAAAAGTGAGACTCTGTCAAAAAAAAAAAAAAAAATTAAGAACTATGGACTTAGCAGTAAAAGCAGGGATTCAGAGATAAAAATTTCACTCTCTCTCTCTCTCTGTATGTATGTGTATATATATAAATCTGCTATAGAGAGAATAAAAGAGATAAGAAGGGAGGGAGAGATAAAAATTCCTCTCTCTCTCTCTATATATATATATATACACACACACATATATATATATATATAAATCTGCTATAGACAGAATAAAAGAGATAAGCAGGGATGGAGAGATAAAATTTCACTCACTCTCTCTCTCTCTCTCTCTATGTATATATATATGGAGAGAGAGATCTGCTATAGACAGAATAAAAGAGATAAGCAGGGATGGAGAGATAAAAATTTCACTCACTCTCTCTCTCTCTATATATATATATATAAATCTGCTATAGACAGAATAAAAGAAATAAAAAGGGAGGGAGAGATATAAATTCCTGTCTCTCTCTCTATATATATATATATATAAATCTGCTATAGACAGAATAAAAGAGATAAGCAGGGAGGGAGAGATAAAAATTTCACTCTCTCTCTCTCTCTCTGTGTATATATATAAATCTGCTATAGACAGAATAAAAGAGATAAGCAGGGAGGGAGAGATAAAAATTTCACTCTCTCTCTCTCTCTCTCTCTCTCTGTGTATATATATAAATCTGCTATAGACAGAATAAAAGAGATAAGCAGGGAGGGAGAGATAAATATTTCACTCTCTCTCTCTTTCTCTCTCTCTCTGTGTATATATATATAAATCTGCTATAGACAGAATAAAAGAGATAAGAAGGGAGGGAGAGATATAAATTCCTCTCTCTCTCTCTCTCTCTGTCTCTCTCTCTCTCTATATATATATATATATATCTGCTATAGACAGAATAAAAGAGATAAGCTGGGATGGAGAGATAAGAATTTCACTCACTCTCTCTCTCTCTCTCTCTCTATATATATATATATAAATCTGCTATAGACAGAATAAAAGAGATAAGAAGGGAGGGAGACATATGAATTCCTCTGTCTCTCTGTCTCTCTGTCTCTCTCTCTCTATATATATATATATATAAATCTGCTATTGACAGAATAAAAGAGATAAGAAGGGAGGGAGAGATATAAATTCTCTCTCTCTCTATATATATATATAAATCTGCTATAGACAGAATAAAAGAGATAAGCAGGGATGGAGAGATAAAAATTTCACTCTCTCTCTCTCTCTCTGTGTATATATATAAATCTGCTATAGACAGAATAAAAGAGATAAGCAGGGAGGGAGAGATATAAATTCCTCTCTCACTCTCTCTATATATATGTATATATATAAATCTGCTATAGACAGAATAAAAGAGATAAGAAGGGAGGGAGAGATATGAATTCCTCTGTCTCTCTGTCTCTCTCTCTCTCTCTCTATATATATATATATAAATCTGCTATTGACAGAATAAAAGAGATAAGAAGGGAGGGAGAGATATAAATTCTCTCTCTATATATATATATATAAATCTGCTATAGACAGAATAAAAGAGATAAGCAGGGATGGAGAGTTAAAAATTTCACTCTCTCTCTCTCTCTCTCTGTATATATATAAATCTGCTATAGACAGAATAAAAGAGATAAGAAGGGAGAGATAAAAATTTCACTCTCTCTCTCTCCATATATATATATATATAAATCTGCTATAGACAGAATAAAAGAGATAAGCAGGGAGGGAGAGATAAAAATTTCTCTCACTCTCTCTATTTCTCTCTCTCTATATATATATATGTCTGCTATAGACAGAATAAAAGAGACAAGAAGGGAGGGAGAGATAAAAATTTCTCTCTCTGTCTCTATCTCTCTCTCTATATATATATATATATAAAACTGTTATAGACAGAATAAAAGAGATAAGCAGGGAGGGAGAGATAATAATTTCTCTCACTCTCTCTCTCTATATATATGTCTGCTATAGACAGAATAAAAGAGACAAGAATGGAGGGAGAGATAAAAATTTCTCTCTCTGTTTCTCTCTGTCTCTCTCTCTCTCTCTGTCTCTCTCTCTATATATATATATATATAAATCTGCTATAGACAGAATAAAAGAGATAAGCTCAGAGGGAGAGATAAAAATTTCTATAAATCTCTCTCTCTCTGTCTCTGTCTCTCTTTCTCTCTCTCTCTCTCTATATATAGGTCTGCTATAGATAGAATAAAAGAGATAAGCAGAGAGGGAGACATAAAAATTTCTCTCAGGCACAGCACACCTGCAATCCTAGCTCTCAGGGAGGCCAAGGTGGGAAGATTGCTGGAGGTCAGGGATTCATACCAGCCTGAGCAAGAGGAAGACCCCATCTCTACTATAAATAGAAAGAAATTAATTGGCCAAGTAATATATATAGAAAGAAAAATTAGCCGGGCATGCTGGCACATGCCTGTAGTCCCAGCTACTCAGGAGGCTGAGGCAGCAGGATCGCTTGAGCCCAGGAGTTTGAGGTTGCTGTGAGCTAGGCTGAAGCCATGGCACTCACTCTAGCCTGGGCAACAAACTGAGACTCTGTCTCAAAAAAAGTAAAAAAAAAAATTAAAAAAAAAAAAAAGAAAGAAAGAAAGAAATTAATTGGCCAACTAAACACACACACACACACACATAATAAGCCGGGCATGGTGGTGCATGTCTGTACTCCCAGCTACTCGGGAGGCTGAGACAGAAGGATCACTTGAGCCCAGGAGTTGGAGGTTGCTGTGAGCTAAGCTGAAGCCATAGCACCCTAGTCCGGGCCCTAAAAGTGAGACTCTGTCTCAAAAAAAAAAAAAGAAAAAATTAATAATAATAAAAAAGGTCTTACTTACCAGAAAAAGCAGGGAGGGACAGATTATAATTTCTCTCTCTCTCTCTCTCTCTCTCTCTCTCTCTCTCTCTCTCTCTCTCTCTCTCTCTCTCTCTCTCTCTCTCTCAATGTATATATTTTCTGTGATTTTCTCCAAAGTGTTCCTTTGTCCAGGAACTGGCCCAGAGAACTGATAAATGAGGTGGACCCCGGATTGAATACTGAATGACAGTTTCAGTAAAACATTTTGGAATGCAAGAGAACTTTGGTCAGAGGGAGACATTAACATGATAAAAGTAGAGTCAAGCTTGAGATCCAGTTAAGTGGACCCCTAAAGTGAGGGGAGCTAGCAAGGAAAAGACAAGGGGTAAGGAGAAGTCACAGCAAGGAGGTTGGAGGAGGCTTTGTGGGGCTGGCGACCAGGTCACACTCCAGAGGTGGCACAGTATGATTGGTAGGGGGATAGGTTTTATTGGGAAAACGGAGAGTTTGAACCCCTGCGTTTTATTTGTTAGCAACACAAATTTTGTCAATTCACAT
>NC_134123.1:46371808-46376808 GCF_040939455.1 Microcebus murinus
TGAGGCAGGAGGATGGCTTGAGCCCAGGAGGTTGAGGTTGCCGTGAGCTAGGCTGACGCCATGGCACTCACTCTAGCCTGGGCAACAAAGTGAGACTCTGTCTCAAAAAATTAAATGCATGCATGAATGAATGAATGAATGAATAAATAAAAGTCTGTTAAAAAATACATAGAGGGAGGGTTCTCCGCTTTAGCCATTATTGTGGTTAATCACTTCACTGGTCTCAGCTGGGCCAAAAACAAGGCCTGTGGGGCTGGGGACCGACCACTCTGGAGTTTTAAGAAAAGATTGAACTGCTCTTGGGGATAGAGGCCAGACTACAAATTTCCAACATCAGGGGGTGGGGGGGGTGGAGTTTTAAAAGGACACAAAATGTCTCTGTCCTTTATTTTTTTTTGCCCTCTCTCTAGACCATTCCCTCTATTACACTGTGAAATTCATGATGTTAAATAGTTTTTCCTGGGAGAAACTTTGTGGTCGGGGCTATGTGAAGTAGGAAGGGTGTTTTATATGTTTCCAGGACATCATAAAAAATTGAGCAGACTCATCTAGGATCATTAGGGAAATGAATGATTTGCCTCTCCTAAATGTGGAGCTACCACAACAAGCTGCAGGAGGGGACCCTCCCGGACACCTATCCACTGACACAGGCCCCATGGGAGTGTGTTGCTCACCCTATTCATTTAGAAATGTATACTTTGGAATCCATAAAATAAAATTCACAGGAAGAGAAAATACATTGTTCTCAGCCTAGGATAAAAAGTCACAAGTTGTTGTAGAATTGATTCTGTGATTTAAAATTTTAAACGATATTCCATAAACCTAAAAAAAAAACACAAAAAAACAAAGATTAAACAGAAACCGGGAAAAGAAAAAAAAAAAAAAAACCCTGGGCAGAGGCCTACGCTGGGGGCGGGGAGGCAGGCAGGGAGCGGGAGGAGGAGGAGGAGGAGGGGCCCCTCCCTGGGACAACAGGGAGGGGGTTGGGCGGAGACCCTCTGGAGGCTAGAGGCGCCTGGGGCTGGCGGGCCCAGGCAGAACCTGTCATACAATGTAGCAGATTTGAAAGCCGGCCTCCACACCTGGGGTGGGGGTGGGGTCCACTCTTAAGCTCCCAACATGGCCTGACTTTACCCATCCCCAAGTCTGATCAAAGTGGCCACTAGATGACACCTAAGTACCAGTGCCAGTGTCAGCCAGACAAGAAGGGACCCTCTGACGGGGCTGACAGCGATTTTTTTTTTTCTTTCTAAAGTTTGCTTCCATTTTACAACTAGGTCTACAGGTATACCCTTGAAATGGATGCTGGTATTGAGGAAACAGGAAGTATTTTTTTCCAGTCATTTATCTGGTCCTCAATCCTCATTATTTATCATGTCCACCCGCCAAGTAATATATATAGAAAGAAAAATTAGCCAGGCATTCTGGCACATGCCTGTAGTCCCAGCTACTCAAGAGGCTGAGACAGAAGGATGACTTGAGGCCAGGAGTTTGAGGTTGCTGTGAGCTAAGCTGACACCATAGCACTCTAGCCTGGGCACCAAAAGTGAGACTCTGTCAAAAAAAAAAAAAAAAAAATTAAGAACTATGGACTTAGCAGTAAAAGCAGGGATTCAGAGATAAAAATTTCACTCTCTCTCTCTCTCTGTATGTATGTGTATATATATAAATCTGCTATAGAGAGAATAAAAGAGATAAGAAGGGAGGGAGAGATAAAAATTCCTCTCTCTCTCTCTCTATATATATATATACACACACACATATATATATATATATAAATCTGCTATAGACAGAATAAAAGAGATAAGCAGGGATGGAGAGATAAAATTTCACTCACTCTCTCTCTCTCTCTCTCTATGTATATATATATGGAGAGAGAGATCTGCTATAGACAGAATAAAAGAGATAAGCAGGGATGGAGAGATAAAAATTTCACTCATTCTCTCTCTTTCTATATATATATATATAAATCTGCTATAGACAGAATAAAAGAAATAAAAAGGGAGGGAGAGATATAAATTCCTGTCTCTCTCTCTCTATATATATATATATAAATCTGCTATAGACAGAATAAAAGAGATAAGCAGGGAGGGAGAGATAAAAATTTCACTCTCTCTCTCTCTCTCTGTGTATATATATAAATCTGCTATTGACAGAATAAAAGAGATAAGCAGGGAGGGAGAGATAAAAATTTCACTCTCTCTCTCTCTCTCTCTCTCTGTGTATATATATAAATCTGCTATAGACAGAATAAAAGAGATAAGCAGGGAGGGAGAGATAAATATTTCACTCTCTCTCTCTTTCTCTCTCTCTCTGTGTATATATATATAAATCTGCTATAGACAGAATAAAAGAGATAAGAAGGGAGGGAGAGATATAAATTCCTCTCTCTCTCTCTCTCTCTGTCTCTCTCTCTCTCTCTATATATATATATATATCTGCTATAGACAGAATAAAAGAGATAAGCTGGGATGGAGAGATAAGAATTTCACTCACTCTCTCTCTCTCTCTCTATATATATATATATATAAATCTGCTATAGACAGAATAAAAGAGATAAGAAGGGAGGGAGACATATGAATTCCTCTGTCTCTCTGTCTCTCTGTCTCTCTCTCTCTCTATATATATATATATAAATCTGCTATTGACAGAATAAAAGAGATAAGAAGGGAGGGAGAGATATAAATTCTCTCTCTCTATATATATATATAAATCTGCTATAGACAGAATAAAAGAGACAAGCAGGGATGGAGAGATAAAAATTTCACTCTCTCTCTCTCTCTCTGTGTATATATATAAATCTGCTATAGACAGAATAAAAGAGATAAGCAGGGAGGGAGAGATATAAATTCCTCTCTCACTCTCTCTATATATATGTATATATATAAATCTGCTATAGACAGAATAAAAGAGATAAGAAGGGAGGGAGAGATATGAATTCCTCTGTCTCTCTGTCTCTCTCTCTCTCTCTATATATATATATATAAATCTGCTATTGACAGAATAAAAGAGATAAGAAGGGAGGGAGAGATATAAATTCTCTCTCTCTCTATATATATATAAATCTGCTATAGACAGAATAAAAGAGATAAGCAGGGATGGAGAGTTAAAAATTTCACTCTCTCTCTCTCTCTCTCTGTATATATATAAATCTGCTATAGACAGAATAAAAGAGATAAGAAGGGAGAGATAAAAATTTCACTCTCTCTCTCTCCATATATATATATATATAAATCTGCTATAGACAGAATAAAAGAGATAAGCAGGGAGGGAGAGATAAAAATTTCTCTCACTCTCTCTATTTCTCTCTCTCTCTATATATTTATGTCTGCTATAGACAGAATAAAAGAGACAAGAAGGGAGGGAGAGATAAAAATTTCTCTCTCTGTCTCTATCTCTCTCTCTCTCTCTATATATATATATATATATAAAACTGTTATAGACAGAATAAAAGAGATAAGCAGGGAGGGAGAGATAATAATTTCTCTCACTCTCTCTCTATATATATATGTCTGCTATAGACAGAATAAAAGAGACAAGAATGGAGGGAGAGATAAAAATTTCTCTCTCTGTTTCTCTCTGTCTCTCTCTCTCTCTCTGTCTCTCTCTCTCTCTATATATATATATAAATCTGCTATAGACAGAATAAAAGAGATAAGCTCAGAGGGAGAGATAAAAATTTCTATAAATCTCTCTCTCTCTGTCTCTGTCTCTCTTTCTCTCTCTCTCTCTCTATATATAGGTCTGCTATAGATAGAATAAAAGAGATAAGCAGAGAGGGAGACATAAAAATTTCTCTCAGGCACAGCACACCTGCAATCCTAGCTCTCAGGGAGGCCAAGGTGGGAAGATTGCTGGAGGTCAGGGATTCATACCAGCCTGAGCAAGAGGAAGACCCCATCTCTACTATAAATAGAAAGAAATTAATTGGCCAAGTAATATATATAGAAAGAAAAATTAGCCGGGCATGCTGGCACATGCCTGTAGTCCCAGCTACTCAGGAGGCTGAGGCAGCAGGATCGCTTGAGCCCAGGAGTTTGAGGTTGCTGTGAGCTAGGCTGAAGCCATGGCACTCACTCTAGCCTGGGCAACAAACTGAGACTCTGTCTCAAAAAAAGTAAAAAAAAAAATTAAAAAAAAAAAAAAGAAAGAAAGAAAGAAATTAATTGGCCAACTAAACACACACACACACACACATAATAAGCCGGGCATGGTGGTGCATGTCTGTACTCCCAGCTACTCGGGAGGCTGAGACAGAAGGATCACTTGAGCCCAGGAGTTGGAGGTTGCTGTGAGCTAAGCTGAAGCCATAGCACCCTAGTCCGGGCCCTAAAAGTGAGACTCTGTCTCAAAAAAAAAAAAAGAAAAAATTAATAATAATAAAAAAGGTCTTACTTACCAGAAAAAGCAGGGAGGGACAGATTATAATTTCTCTCTCTCTCTCTCTCTCTCTCTCTCTCTCTCTCTCTCTCTCTCTCTCTCTCAATGTATATATTTTCTGTGATTTTCTCCAAAGTGTTCCTTTGTCCAGGAACTGGCCCAGAGAACTGATAAATGAGGTGGACCCCGGATTGAATACTGAATGACAGTTTCAGTAAAACATTTTGGAATGCAAGAGAACTTTGGTCAGAGGGAGACATTAACATGATAAAAGTAGAGTCAAGCTTGAGATCCAGTTAAGTGGACCCCTAAAGTGAGGGGAGCTAGCAAGGAAAAGACAAGGGGTAAGGAGAAGTCACAGCAAGGAGGTTGGAGGAGGCTTTGTGGGGCTGGCGACCAGGTCACACTCCAGAGGTGGCACAGTATGATTGGTAGGGGGATAGGTTTTATTGGGAAAACGGAGAGTTTGAACCCCTGCGTTTTATTTGTTAGCAACACAAATTTTGTCAATTCACATTCCCCTGCTGAGGCCCAGTCACCTAAAGACTAGGAAATGCAATGGATAGATTGATATCTCTCTCTCTCTCTGTGTCTCTCTGTGTCTCTCTCTCTATATATAT
>NC_134123.1:46381808-46386808 GCF_040939455.1 Microcebus murinus
TTAAATGCATGCATGAATGAATGAATGAATGAATAAATAAAGTCTGTTAAAAAATACATAGAGGGAGGGTTCTCCGCTTTAGCCATTATTGTGGTTAATCACTTCACTGGTCTCAGCTGGGCCAAAAACAAGGCCTGTGGGGCTGGGGACCGACCACTCTGGAGTTTTAAAGAAAAGATTGAACTGCTCTTGGGGATAGAGGCCAGACTACAATTTCCAACATCAGGGGGTGGGGGGGGTGGAGTTTTAAAAGGACACAAAAAGTCTCTGTCCTTTATTTTTTTTTGCCCTCTCTCTAGACCATTCCCTCTATTACACTGTGAAATTCATGATGTTAAATAGTTTTTCCTGGGAGAAACTTTGTGGTCGGGGCTATGTGAAGTAGAAGGGTGTTTTATATGTTTCCAGGACATCATAAAAAATTGAGCAGACTCATCTAGGATCATTAGGGAAATGAATGATTTGGCCTCTCCTAAATGTGGAGCTACCACAACAAGCTGCAGGAGGGGACCCTCCCGGACACCTATCCACTGACACAGGCCCCATGGGAGTGTGTTGCTCACCCTATTCATTTAGAAATGTATACTTGGAATCCATAAAATAAAATTCACAGGAAGAGAAAATACATTGTTCTCAGCCTAGGATAAAAAGTCACAAGTTGTTGTAGAATTGATTCTGTGATTTAAAATTTTAAAACGATATTCCATAAACCTAAAAAAAAAACACAAAAAAACAAAGATTAAACAGAAACCGGGAAAAGAAAAAAAAAAAAAAAACCCAGGGCAGAGCCTACGCTGGGGGCGGGGGAGGCAGGCAGGGAGCGGGAGGAGGAGGAGGAGGAGGGGCCCCTCCCTGGGACAACAGGGAGGGGGTTGGGCGGAGACCCTCTGGAGGCTAGAGGCGCCTGGGGCTGGCGGGCCCAGGCAGGAACCTGTCATACAATGTAGCAGATTTGAAAGCCGGCCTCCACACCTGGGGTGGGGGTGGGGTCCACTCTTAAGCTCCCAACATGGCCTGACTTTACCCATCCCCAAGTCTGATCAAAGTGGCCACTAGATGACACCTAAGTACTGGTGCCAGTGTCAGCCAGACAAGAAGGGACCCTCTGACGGGGGCTGACAGCGATTTTTTTTTTTCTTTCTAAAGTTTGCTTCCATTTTACAACTAGGTCTACAGGTATACCCTTGAAATGGATGCTGGTATTGAGGAAACAGGAAGTATTTTTTTCCAGTCATTTATCTGGTCCTCAATCCTCATTATTTATCATGTCCACCCGCCAAGTAAATATATAGAAAGAAAAATTAGCCAGGCATTCTGGCACATGCCTGTAGTCCCAGCTACTCAAGAGGCTGAGACAGAAGGATGACTTGAGGCCAGGAGTTTGAGGTTGCTGTGAGCTAAGCTGACTCCATAGCACTCTAGCCTGGGCACCAAAAGTGAGACTCTGTCAAAAAAAAAAAAAAAAATTAAGAACTATGGACTTTAGCAGTAAAAGCAGGGATTCAGAGATAAAATTTCACTCTCTCTCTCTCTCTGTATGTATGTGTATATATTTAAATCTGCTATAGAGAGAATAAAAGAGATAAGAAGGGAGGGAGAGATAAAAATTCCTCTCTCTCTCTCTCTATATATATATATACACACACACATAAATATATAGTATAATAAATCTGCTATAGACAGAATAAAAGAGATAAGCAGGGATGAGAGATAAAATTTCACTCACTCTCTCTCTCTCTCTCTCTATGTATATATATATGGAGAGAGAGATCTGCTATAGACAGAATAAAAGAGATAAGCAGGGATGGAGAGATAAAAATTTCACTCATTCTCTCTCTTTCTATATATATATATATATAAATCTGCATATGACAGAATATAAAGAAATAAAAAGGGAGGGAGAGATTTAAATTCCTGTCTCTCTCTCTCTATATATATATATAAATCTGCTATAGACAGAATAATAGAGATAAGCAGGGAGGAGAGATAAAATTTCACTCTCTCTCACTCTCTCTGTGTATATATATAAAACTGCAATTGACAGAATAAAAGAGATAATCAGGGAGGGAGAGATAAAAATTTCACTCTCTCTCTCTCTCTCTCTACTGTGTATATATATAATTCTGCTATAGACAGAATAAAAGAGATAAGCAGGGAGGGAGAGATAAATATTTCACTCTCTCTCTCTTTCTCTCTCTCTCTGTGTATATATATATAAATCTGCTATAGACAGAATAAAAGAGATAAGAAGGGAGGGAGAGATATAAATTCCCTCTCTCTCTCTCTCTCTCTGTTCTCTCTCTCTCTATCTATATATATATATATATCTGCTATAGACAGAATAAAAGAGATAAGCTGGGATGGAGAGATAAGAATTTCACTCACTCTCTCTCTCTCTCTCTATATATATATATATATAAATCTGCTATAGACAGAATAAAAGAGATAAGAAGGGAGGGAGACATATGATTTCCTCTGTCTCTCTGTCTCTCTGTCTCTCTCTCTCTCTATATATATATATATAAATCTGCTATTGACAGAATAAAAGAGATAAGAAGGGAGGGAGAGATATAAATTCTCTCTCTCTATATATATAAATAAAACTGCTATAGACAGAATAAAAGAGACAAGCAGGGATGGAGAGATAAAATTTCACTCTCTCTCTCTCTCTCTGTGTATATATATAAATCTGCTATAGACAGAATAAAAGAGATAAGCAGGGAGGGAGAGATATAAATTCCTCTCTCACTCTCTCTATATATATGTATATATATAAATCTGCTATAGACAGAATAAAAGAGATAAGAAGGGAGGGAGAGATATGAATTCCTCTGTCTCTCTGTCATCTCTCTCTCTCTATATATACTATATATATAAATCTGCTATTGACAGAATAAAGAGATAAGAAGGGAGGGGAGATATAAATTCATCTCTCTCTATATATATATATAAATCTGCTATAGACAGAATAAAAGAGATAAGCAGGGATGGAGAGTTAAAAATTTCACTCTCTCTCTCTCTCTCTATCTGTATATATATAAATCTGCTATAGACAGAATAAAAGAGATAAGAAGGGAGAGATAAAAATTTCACTCTCTCTCTCTCCATATATATATATATATAAATCTGCTATAGACAGAATAAAAGAGATAAGCAGGGAGGGAGAGATAAAAATTTCTCTCACTCTCTCTATTTCTCTCTCTCTCTATATATTTATGTCTGCTATAGACAGAATAAAAGAGACAAGAAGGGAGGGAGAGATAAAAATTTCTCTCTCTGTCTCTATCTCTCTCTCTCTCTCTCTCTATATATATATATATAAAACTGTTATAGACAGAATAAAAGAGATAAGCAGGAGGGAGAGATAATAATTTCTCTCACTCTCTCTCTTTATATATATGTCTGCTATAGACAGAATAAAAGAGACAAGAATGGAGGGAGAGATAAAAATTTCTCTCTCTGTTTCTCTCTGTCTCTCTCTCTCTCTCTGTCTCTCTCTCTCTCTATATATATATATAAATCTGCTATAGACAGAATAAAAGAGAATAAGCTCAGAGGGAGAGATAAAAATTTCTATAATCTCTCTCTCTCTGTCTCTGTCTCTCTATCTCTCTCTCTCTCTAAATATATAGGTCTGCTATAGATAGAATAAAAGAGATAAGCAGAGAGGGAGACATAAAAATTTCTCTCAGGCACAGCACACCTGCAATCCTAGCTCTCAGGGAGGCCAAGGTGGAAGATTGCTGGAGGTCAGGGATTCATACCAGCCTGAGCAAGAGGAAGACCCCATCTCTACTATAAATAGAAAGATATTAATTGGCCAAGTAATATAATAGAAAGAAAAATTAGCCGGGCATGCTGGCACATGCCTGTAGTCCCAGCTACTCAGGAGGCTGAGGCAGCAGGATCGCTTGAGCCCAGGAGTTTGAGGTTGCTGTGAGCTAGGCTGAAGCCATGGCACTCACTCTAGCCTGGGCAACAAACTGAGACTCTGTCTCAAAAAAAGTAAAAAAAAAATTAAAAAAAAAAAAAAGAAAGAAAGAAAGAAATTAATTGGCCAACTAAACACACACACACACACACATAATAAGCCGGGCATGGTGGTGCATGTCTGTACTCCCAGCTACTCGGGAGGCTGAGACAGAAGGATCACTTGAGCCCAGGAGTTGGAGGTTGCTGTGAGCTAAGCTGAAGCCATAGCACCCTAGTCCGGGCCCTAAAGTGAGACTCTGTCTCAAAAAAAAAAAAGAAAAAATTAATAATAATAAAAAAGGTCTTACTTACCAGAAAAAGCAGGGAGGGACAGATTATAATTTCTCTCTCTCTCTCTCTCTCTCTCTCTCTCTCTCTCTCTCTCTCTCTCTCTCTCTCTCTCTCTCTCTCTCAATGTATATATTTTCTGTGATTTTCTCCAAAGTGTTCCTTTGTCCAGGAACTGGCCCAGAGAACTGATAAATGAGGTGGACCCCGGATTGAATACTGAATGACAGTTTCAGTAAAACATTTTGGAATGCAAGAGAACTTTGGTCAGAGGGAGACATTAACATGATAAAAGTAGAGTCAAGCTTGAGATCCAGTTAAGTGGACCCCTAAAGTGAGGGGAGCTAGCAAGGAAAAGACAAGGGGTAAGGAGAAGTCACTGCAAGGAGGTTGGAGGAGGCTTTGTGGGGCTGGCGACCAGGTCACACTCCAGAGGTGGCACAGTATGATTGGTAGGGGGATAGGTTTTATTGGGAAAACGGAGAGTTTGAACCCCTGCGTTTTATTTGTTAGCAACACAAATTTTGTCAATTCACATTCCCCTGCTGAGGCCCAGTCACCTAAAGACTAGGAAAATGCAATGGATAGATTGATATCTCTCTCTCTCTCTGTGTCTCTCTGTGTCTCTCTCTCTATATATATAAATCTGCTATAGACAGAATAAAAGAGATAAGCAGGGATGGAGAGATTAAAATTTCACTCACTCTCTCTCTCTCTCTCTCTCTAAATCTGCTATAGAC
>NC_134123.1:46391808-46402064 GCF_040939455.1 Microcebus murinus
AATCACTTCACTGGTCTCAGCTGGGCCAAAAACAAGGCCTGTGGGGCTGGGGACCGACCACTCTGGAGTTTTAAGAAAAGATTGAACTGCTCTTGGGGATAGAGGCCAGACTACAAATTTCCAACATCAGGAGGTGGGGGGGGTGGAGTTTTAAAAGGACACAAAATGTCTCTGTCCTTTATTTTTTTTTGCCCTCTCTCTAGACCATTCCCTCTATTACACTGTGAAATTCATGATGTTAAATAGTTTTTCCTGGGAGAAACTTTGTGGTCGGGGCTATGTGAAGTAGGAAGGGTGTTTTATATGTTTCCAGGACATCATAAAAAATTGAGCAGACTCATCTAGGATCATTAGGGAAATGAATGATTTGCCTCTCCTAAATGTTGAGCTACCACAACAAGCTGCAGGAGGGGACCCTCCCGGACACCTATTACTGACACAGGCCCCACGGGAGTGTGTTGCTCACCCTATTCATTTAGAAATGTATACTTTGGAATCAATAAAATTCACAGGAAGAGAAAATACATTGTTCTCAGCCTAGGATAAAAAGTCACAAGTTGTTGTAGAATTCATTCTGTGATTTAAATTTTTAAACGATATTCCATAAACCTAAAAAAAACCACACAAATAAACAAAAAAAACAAAGATAAAACAGAAACCGGGAAAAGAAAAAAAAAAAAAAAAACCCTGGGCAGAGGCCTATGGTGGGGGCGGGGAGGCAGGCAGGGAGCGGGAGGAGGAGGAGGGGCCCCTCCCTGGGACAACAGGGAGGGGGTTGGGCGGAGACCCTCTGGAGGCTAGAGGCGCCTGGGGCTGGCGGGCCCAGGCAGAACCTGTCATACAATGTAGCAGATTTGAAAGCCGGCCTCCACACCTGGGGTGGGGGTGGGGTCCACTCTTAAGCTCCCAACATGGCCTGACTTTACCCATCCCCCAAGTCTGATCAAAGTGGCCACTAGATGACACCTAAGTACTGGTGACAGTGTCAGCCAGACAAGAAGGGACCCTCTGACGGGGCTGACAGCGATTTTTTTTTTTCTTTCTAAAGTTTGCTTCCATTTTACACCTAGGTCTACAGGTATACCCTTAAAATGGATGCTGGTATTGAGGAAACAGGAAGTATTTTTTTCCAGTCATTTATCTGGTCCTCAATCCTCATTATTTATCATGTCCACCCGCCAAGTAATATATATAGAAAGAAAAATTAGCCAGGCATTCTGGCACATGCCTGTAGTCCCAGCTACTCAAGAGGCTGAGACAGAAGGATGACTTGAGGCCAGGAGTTTGAGGTTGCTGTGAGCTAAGCTGACACCATAGCACTCTAGCCCGGGCACCAAAAGTGAGACTCTGTCAAAAAAAAAAAAAAAAAAAAAAATTAAGAACTATGGACTTAGCAGTAAAAGCAGGGATTCAGAGATAAAAATTTCACTCTCTCTCTCTCTCTCTGTATGTATGTGTATGTATATAAATCTGCTATAGAGAGAATAAAAGAGATAAGAAGGGAGGGAGAGATAAAAATTCCTCTCTCTCTCTCTCTATATATATATATATACATATATATATATATACATATATATAAATCTGCTATAGACAGAATAAAAGAGATAAGCAGGGATGGAGAGATAAAATTTCACTCACTCTCTCTCTCTATATATATAAATCTGCTATAGACAGAATAAAAGAAATAAAAAGGGAGGGAGAGATATAAATTCCTCTCTCTCTCTCTCTCTCTCTATATATATATATAAATCTGCTATAGACAGAATAAAAGAAATAAGCAGGGAGGGAGAGATAAAAATTTCACTCTCTCTCTCTCTCTCTGTGTATATATATAAATCTGCTATAGACAGAATAAAAGAGATAAGCAGGGAGGGAGAGATAAAAATTTCACTCTCTCTCTCTCTCTCTCTGTGTGTATATATATAAATCTGCTATAGACAGAATAAAAGAGATAAGCAGGGAGGGAGAGATAAAAATTTCACTCTCTCTCTCTCTCTCTCTGTGTATATATATAAATCTGCTATAGACAGAATAAAAGAGATAAGCAGGGAGGGAGAGATAAATATTTCACTCTCTCTCTCTTTCTCTCTCTCTCTGTGTATATATATATAAATCTGCTATAGACAGAATAAAAGAGATAAGAAGGGAGGGAGAGATATAAATTCCTCTCTCTCTCTCTCTCTCTGTCTCTGTCTCTCTCTCTCTCTCTCTCTCTATATATATATATATCTGCTGTAGACAGAATAAAAGAGATAAGCTCTGATGGAGAGATAAGAATTTCACTCACTCTCTCTCTATATATATATATATATAAATCTGCTATAGACAGAATAAAAGAGATAAGAAAGGAGGGAGAGATATGAATTCCTCTGTCTCTCTGTCTCTCTGTCTCTCTCTCTCTCTATATATATATAAATCTGCTATTGACAGAATAAAAGAGATAAGAAGGGAGGGAGAGATATAAATTCTCTCTCTCTCTCTCTCTATATATATAAATCTGCTATAGACAGAATAAAAGAGATAAGCAGGGATGGAGAGATAAAAATTTCACTCTCTCTCTCTCTCTGTGTATATATATAAATCTGCTATAGACAGAATAAAAGAGATAAGCAGGGAGGGAGAGATATAAATTCCTCTCTCACTCTCTCTCTCTCTCTATATATATGTATATATATAAATCTGCTATAGACAGAATAAAAGAGATAAGCAGGGAGGGAGAGATATAAATTCCTCTCTCACTCTCTCTCTCTCTATATATATATGTATATATATAAATCTGCTATAGACAGAATAAAAGAGATAAGCAGGGAGGGAGAGATATAAATTCCTCTCTCACTCTCTCTCTCTCTATATATATATGTATATATATAAATCTGCTATAGACAGAATAAAAGAGATAAGCAGGGAGGGAGAGATATAAATTCCTCTCTCACTCTCTCTCTCTCTCTATATATATGTATATATATAAATCTGCTATAGACAGAATAAAAGAGATAAGAAGGGAGGGAGAGATATGAATTCCTCTGTCTCTCTGTCTCTCTGTCTCTCTGTCTCTCTCTCTCTCTCTATATATATATATATATATAAATCTGCTATTGACAGAATAAAAGAGATAAGAAGGGAGGGAGAGATATAAATTCTCTCTCTCTCTATATATATATATAAATCTGCTATAGACAGAATAAAAGAGATAAGCAGGGATGGAGAGATAAAAATTTCACTCTCTCTCTCTCTACATATATATATATATAAATCTGCTATAGACAGAATAAAAGAGATAAGAAGGGAGGGAGAGATATAAATTCTCTCTCTCTCTCTCTCTCTCTCTAAATCTGCTATAGACAGAATAAAAGAGATAAGCAGGGATGGAGAGATAAAAATTTCTCTCTCTCTCTCTCTGTGTATATATATATAAATCTGCTATAGACAAAATAAAAGAGATAAGAAGGGAGGGAGAGATAAAAATTCCTCTATGTCTCTCTCTCTCCATATATATATATATATACATAAATCTGCTATAGACAGAATTAAAGAGATAAGCAGGGAGGGAGAGATAAAATTTTTCTCAGGCCCAACACACCTGTAGTCCTAGCTCTCTGGGAGACTGAGGCAGCAGGATTGCTGGAAGTCAGGAGTTCAAACCAGCCTGAGCAAGAGCAAAACCCCATCTCTACTATAAACACAAAGAAATTAATTGGCCAAGTAATATATATAGAAAGAAAAATGAGCCAGGAGGGAGAGAGAGATAATAATTTCTCTCTCTCTCTCTCTCTCTCTCTCTCTCTCTCTCTCTCTCTCTCTCTCTATGTCTGCTATAGACAGAATAAAAGACATAAGCAGGGAGGGAGAGATAAAAATTTCTCTCAGGCCCAGCACACCTGTAATCCTAGCTCTCTGGGAGGCCAAGGGGGAAGCATTGCTGGAGGTCAGGAGTTCAAATCAGTGGGAGCAAGAGCAAGACCCCATCTCTACTATAAATAGAAAGAAATTAATTGGCCAAGTAATAGAGAGAGAGAGAAAAATTAGCCAGGCATGATGACACTGCCTGTAGTCCTAGCTACTTGGGAGGCTGAGGCAGGAGGATGGCTTGAGCCCAGGAGGTTGAGGTTGCCGTGAGCTAGGCTGACGCCATGGCACTCACTCTAGCCTGGGCAACAAAGTGAGACTCTGTCTCAAAAAATTAAATGCATGCATGAATGAATGAATGAATGAATAAATAAAAGTCTGTTAAAAAATACATAGAGGGAGGGTTCTCCGCTTTAGCCATTATTGTGGTTAATCACTTCACTGGTCTCAGCTGGGCCAAAAACAAGGCCTGTGGGGCTGGGGACCGACCACTCTGGAGTTTTAAGAAAAGATTGAACTGCTCTTGGGGATAGAGGCCAGACTACAAATTTCCAACATCAGGGGGTGGGGGGGGTGGAGTTTTAAAAGGACACAAAATGTCTCTGTCCTTTATTTTTTTTTGCCCTCTCTCTAGACCATTCCCTCTATTGCACTGTGAAATTCATGATGTTAAATAGTTTTTCCTGGGAGAAACTTTGTGGTCGGGGCTATGTGAAGTAGGAAGGGTGTTTTATATGTTTCCAGGACATCATAAAAAATTGAGCAGACTCATCTAGGATCATTAGGGAAATGAATGATTTGCCTCTCCTAAATGTTGAGCTACCACAACAAGCTGCAGGAGGGGACCCTCCCGGACACCTATTACTGACACAGGCCCCACGGGAGTGTGTTGCTCACCCTATTCATTTAGAAATGTATACTTGGAATCAATAAAATTCACAGGAAGAGAAAATACATTGTTCTCAGCCTAGGATAAAAAGTCACAAGTTGTTGTAGAATTCATTCTGTGATTTAAATTTTTAAACGATATTCCATAAACCTAAAAAAAACCACACAAATAAACAAAAAAAACAAAGATAAAACAGAAACCGGGAAAAGAAAAAAAAAAAAAAAAAACCCTGGGCAGAGGCCTACGGTGGGGGCGGGGAGGCAGGCAGGGAGCGGGAGGAGGAGGGGCCCCTCCCTGGGACAACAGGGAGGGGGTTGGGCGGAGACCCTCTGGAGGCTAGAGGCGCCTGGGGCTGGCGGGCCCAGGCAGAACCTGTCATACAATGTAGCAGATTTGAAAGCCGGCCTCCACACCTGGGGTGGGGGTGGGGTCCACTCTTAAGCTCCCAACATGGCCTGACTTTACCCATCCCCCAATTCTGATCAAAGTGGCCACTATGTGACCCCTAAGTACCAGTGCCAGTGTCAGCCAGACAAGAGGGGACCCTCTGACGGGGCTGACAGCGATTTTTTTTTTTTCTTTCTAAAGCTTGCCTCCATTTTCCACCTAGGTCTACAGGTATACCCTTAAAATGGATGCTGGTATTGAGGAAACAGGAAGTATTTTTTTCCAGTCATTTATCTGGTCCTCAATCCTCATTATTTATCATGTCCACCCGCCAAGTAATATATATAGAAAGAAAAATTAGCCAGGCATGCTGGCACATGCCTGTAGTCCCAGCTACTCAAGAGGCTGAGACAGAAGGATGACTTGAGGCCAGGAGTTTGAGGTTGCTGTGAGCTAAGCTGACACCATAGCACTCTAGCCCGGGCACCAAAAGTGAGACTCTGTCAAAAAAAAAAAAAAAAAATTAAGAACTATGGACTTAGCAGTAAAAGCAGGGATTCAGAGATAAAAATTTCACTCTCTCTCTCTCTCTGTATGTATGTGTATATATATAAATCTGCTATAGAGAGAATATAAGAGATAAGAAGGGAGGGAGAGATAAAAATTCCTCTCTCTCTCTATATATATATATATACATATATATATATATATAAAAATCTGCTATAGACAGAATAAAAGAGATAAGCAGGGATGGAGAGATAAAATTTCACTCACTCTCTCTCTCTCTCTCTCTCTATGTATATATATATGGAGAGAGAGAGATCTGCTATAGACAGAATAAAAGAGATAAGCAGGGATGGAGAGATAAAAATTTCACTCACTCTCTCTCTCTCTCTATATATATATATATATAAATCTGCTATAGACAGAATAAAAGAAATAAAAAGGGAGGGAGAGATATAAATTCCTCTCTCTCTCTCTCTCTATATATATATATATATAAATCTGCTATAGACAGAATAAAAGAGATAAGCAGGGAGGGAGAGATAAAAATTTCACTCTCTCTCTCTCTCTCTGTGTATATATATAAATCTGCTATAGACAGAATAAAAGAGATAAGAAGGGAGGTAGAGATAAAAATTTCACTCTCTCTCTCTCTCCATATATATATATATATATAAATCTGCTATAGACAGAATAAAAGAGATAAGCAGGGAGGGAGAGATAAATATTTCACTCTCTCTCTCTTTCTCTCTCTCTCTGTGTATATATATATAAATCTGCTATAGACAGAATAAAAGAGATAAGAAGGGAGGGAGAGATATAAATTCCTGTCTCTCTCTCTCTCTGTCTCTCTCTCTGTCTATATATATATATATATATATATCTGCTATAGACAGAATAAAAGAGATAAGCAGGGAGGGAGAGATAAGAATTTCACTCACTCTCTCTCTCTCTCTCCATATATATATATATATATATATAAATCTGCTATAGACAGAATAAAAGAGATAAGAAGGGAGGGAGAGATATGAATTCCTCTGTCTCTCTGTCTCTCTGTCTCTCTCTCTCTCTATATATATATATATAAATCTGCTATTGACAGAATAAAAGAGATAAGCTGGGATGGAGAGATAAAAATTCTCTCTCTCTCTCTCTCTCTCTCTATATATATAAATCTGCTATAGACAGAATAAAAGAGATAAGCAGGGATGGAGAGATAAAAATTTCACTCTCTCTCTCTCTGTATATATATAAATCTGCTATAGACAGAATAAAAGAGATAAGAAGGGAGGGAGAGATAAAAATTTCACTCTCTCTCTCTCTCTCCATATATATATATATATATAAATCTGCTATAGACAGAATAAAAGAGATAAGCAGGGAGGGAGAGATAAATATTTCACTCTCTCTCTCTTTCTCTCTCTCTCTGTGTATATATATATAAATCTGCTATAGACAGAATTAAAGAGATAAGCAGGGAGGGAGAGATAAAAATTTTTCTCAGGCCCAGCACACCTGTAGTCCTAGCTCTCTGGGAGACTGAGGCAGCAGGATTGCAGGAAGTCAGGAGTTCAAACCAGCCTGAGCAAGAGCAAAACCCCATCTCTACTATAAACACAAAGAAATTAATTGGCCAAGTAATATATATAGAAAGAAAAATGAGCCAGGCGTGGCGGCATATCCCTGTAGTCCCAGCTGTTTGGGAGGCTGAGGCAGGAGGATTGCTTGAGCCTAGGAGGTTGAGGTTGCTGTGAGCTCGTCTGAAGCCATAGCACCCTAGCCCGGGCCCTAAAAGTGAGACTCTGTCTCAAAAAAAAAAGAAAAAATTAATAATAATAAAAAAGGTCTTACTTTCCAGAAAAAGCAGGGAGGGAGAGATAATTTCTCTCTCTCTCTCTGTTTCTCTCTCTCTCTCTGTATATATTTTCTGTGATTTTCTCCAAAGTGTTCTTTTCTTCAGGAACTGGCCCAGAGAACTGATAAATGAGGTGGACCCCGGATTGAATACTGAATGACACTTTCAGTAAAACATTTTGGAATGCAAGAGAACTTTGGTCAGAGGGAGACATTAACATGATAAAAGTGGAGTCAAGCTTGAGATCCAGTTAAGTGGACCCCTAAAGTGAGGGGAGCTAGCAAGGAAAAGACAAGGGGTAAGGAGAAGTCACAGCAAGGAGGTGGGTGGGAGGAGGCTTTGCTGGGCTGGCGACCCCATCACACTGCTGCTATAGACAGAATGTCTGCTATAGACAGAATAAAAGAGAAAAGAGATAAGCAGGGAGGGAGACATAGAAATTTCTCTCAGGCCCAGCACAGCTGCAATCCTAGCTCTGGGAGGCCAAGGTGGGAGGATTGCTGGAGGTCAGGAATTCAAACCAGCCTGAGCAAGAGGAAGACCCCATCTCTACTATAAATAGAAAGAAATTAATTGGCCAGGTAATATATATAGGAAGAAAAATTAGCCAGGCATGCTGGCACATGCCTGTAGTCCCAACTACTCAAGAGGCTGAGACAGAAGGATCACTTGAACCCAGGATTTTGAGGTTGCTGTGAGCTAAGCTGAAGCCATAGCACCCTAGCCCAGGCCCTAAGAGTGAGACTCTGTCTCAAAAAAAAAGAAAAAATTAATAATAATAAAAAAGGTCTGTCTTACCAGAAAAAGGAGGGAGGGAGAGATAAAAATTTCTCTCTCTCTCTCTCTCTCTCTCTCTCTCTGTATATATATATATATAATGTATATATATATATATATATGCATGCATGCATGAATGAATGAATGAATGAATGAATAAATAAATAAATAAAAGTATGTTAAAAAATACATAGAGTGAGGGTTCTCCGCTTTAACCATTATTGTGGTTAATCATTTCACTGGTCTCAGCTGGGCCAAAAACAAGGCCTGTGGGTCTGGGGACTGCTCAGAAGTTTTAAGAAAGGAATTAACTCCTCTTGGGGATAGAGGCCAGACTACAAGTTTCCAACATCAGGGGGTGGGGGGGAAGTTTTAAAAGGACACAAAATGTTTCTTTCCTTTATTTTTTTTTCCCTCTGTCTAGACCATTCCCTCTATTACACTGTGAAATTCATGATGTTGAATATTTTTTCCTGGGAGAAACTTTGTGGTCGGCTACGTGAAGTAGGAAGGGTGTTTTATATGTTTCCAGGACATCATAAAAAATTGAGCAGACTCATCTAGGATCATTAGGGAAGTGAATGATTTGCCTCTCCTAAATGTTGAGCTACCACAACAAGCTGCAGGAGGGGACCCTCCCGGACACCTATCCACTGACACAGGCCCCACGGGAGTGTGTTGCTCACCCTATTCATTTAGAAATGTATACTTTGGAATCAATAAAATAAAATTCACAGGAAGAGAAAATACATTGTTCTCAGCCTAGGATAAAAAGTCACAAGTTGTTGTAGAATTCATTCTGTGATTTAAATTTTTAAACGATATTCCATAAACCTAAAAAAAAAACACACAAATAAACAAAAAAAAAACAAAGATTAAACAGAAACCGGGAAAAGAAAAAAAAAAAAAAAACCCTGGGCAGAGGCCTACGGTGGGGGCGGGGAGGCAGGCAGGGAGCGGGAGGAGGAGGGGCCCCTCCCTGGGACAACAGGGAGGGGGGTTGGGCGGAGACCCTCTGGAGGCTAGAGGCGCCTGGGGCTGGCGGGCCCAGGCAGAACCTGTCATACAATGTAGCAGATTTGAAAGCCGGCCTCCACACCTGGGGTGGGGGTGGGGTCCACTCTTAAGCTCCCAACATGGCCTGACTTTACCCATCCCCAAGTCTGATCAAAGTGGCCACTAGGTGACCCCTAAGTACCGGTGCCAGTGTCAGCCAGACAAGAGGGGACCCTCTGATGGGGCTGACAGCGATTTTTTTTTTTCTTTCTAAAGCTTGCCTCCATTTTCCACCTAGGTCTACAGGTATACCCTTAAAATGGATGCTGGTATTGAGGAAACAGGAAGTATTTTTTTCCAGTCATTTATCTGGTCCTCAATCCTCATTATTTATCATGTCCACCCGCCAAGTAATATATATAGAAAGAAAAATTAGCCAGGCATGCTGGCACATGCCTGTAGTCCCAGCTACTCAAGAGGCTGAGACAGAAGGATGACTTGAGGCCAGGAGTTGAGGTTGCTGTGAGCTAAGCTGACACCATAGCACTCTAGCCCGGGCACCAAAAGTGAGACTCTGTCAAAAAAAAAAAAAAAAAATTAAGAACTATGGACTTAGCAGTAAAAGCAGGGATTCAGAGATAAAAATTTCACTCTCTCTCTCTCTCTGTATGTATGTGTGTATATATAAATCTGCTATAGAGAGAATAAAAGAGATAAGAAGGGAGGGAGAGATAAAAATTCCTCTCTCTCTCTCTCTCTATATATATACATATATATATATAAAAATCTGCTATAGACAGAATAAAAGAGATAAGCAGGGATGGAGAGATAAAATTTCACTCTCTCTCTCTCTCTCTCTCTATGTATATATATATGGAGAGAGAGAGATCTGCTATAGACAGAATAAAAGAGATAAGCAGGGATGGAGAGATAAAAATTTCACTCACTCTCTCTCTCTCTCTATATATATATATATATAAATCTGCTATAGACAGAATAAAA
>NC_134124.1:1092500-1095037 GCF_040939455.1 Microcebus murinus
AGGGTTAGGGTTAGGGTTAGGGTTAGGGTTAGGGTTAGGGTTAGGGTTAGGGTTAGGGTTAGGGTTAGGGTTAGGGTTAGGGTTAGGGTTAGGGTTAGGGTTAGGGTTAGGGTTAGGGTTAGGGTTAGGGTTAGGGTTAGGGTTAGGGTTAGGGTTAGGGTTAGGGTTAGGGTTAGGGTTAGGGTTAGGGTTAGGGTTAGGGTTAGGGTTAGGGTTAGGGTTAGGGTTAGGGTTAGGGTTAGGGTGGTTAGGGTTAGGGTTAGGGTTAGGGTTAGGGTTAGGGTTAGGGTTAGGGTTAGGGTTAGGGTTAGGGTTAGGGTTAGGGTTAGGGTTAGGGTTAGGGTTAGGGTTAGGGTTAGGGTTAGGGTTAGGGTTAGGGTTAGGGTTAGGGTTAGGGTTAGGGTTAGGGTTAGGGTTAGGGTTAGGGTTAGGGTTAGGGTTAGGGTTAGGGTTAGGGTTAGGGTTAGGGTTAGGGTTAGGGTTAGGGTTAGGGTTAGGGTTAGGGTTAGGGTTAGGGTTAGGGTTAGGGTTAGGGTTAGGGTTAGGGTTAGGGTTAGGGTTAGGGTTAGGGTTAGGGTTAGGGTTAGGGTTAGGGTTAGGGTTAGGGTTAGGGTTAGGGTTAGGGTTAGGGTTAGGGTTAGGGTTAGGGTTAGGGTTAGGGTTAGGGTTAGGGTTAGGGTTAGGGTTAGGGTTAGGGTTAGGGTTAGGGTTAGGGTTAGGGTTAGGGTTAGGGTTAGGGTTAGGGTTAGGGTTAGGGTTAGGGTTAGGGTTAGGGTTAGGGTTAGGGTTAGGGTTAGGGTTAGGGTTAGGGTTAGGGTTAGGGTTAGGGTTAGGGTTAGGGTTAGGGTTAGGGTTAGGGTTAGGGTTAGGGTTAGGGTTAGGGTTAGGGTTAGGGTTAGGGTTAGGGTTAGGGTTAGGGTTAGGGTTAGGGTTAGGGTTAGGGTTAGGGTTAGGGTTAGGGTTAGGGTTAGGGTTAGGGTTAGGGTTAGGGTTAGGGTTAGGGTTAGGGTTAGGGTTAGGGTTAGGGTTAGGGTTAGGGTTAGGGTTAGGGTTAGGGTTAGGGTTAGGGTTAGGGTTAGGGTTAGGGTTAGGGTTAGGGTTAGGGTTAGGGTTAGGGTTAGGGTTAGGGTTAGGGTTAGGGTTAGGGTTAGGGTTAGGGTTAGGGTTTAGGGTTAGGGTTAGGGTTAGGGTTAGGGTTAGGGTTAGGGTTAGGGTTAGGGTTAGGGTTAGGGTTAGGGTTAGGGTTAGGGTTAGGGTTAGGGTTAGGGTTAGGGTTAGGGTTAGGGTTAGGGTTAGGGTTAGGGTTAGGGTTAGGGTTAGGGTTAGGGTTAGGGTTAGGGTTAGGGTTAGGGTTAGGGTTAGGGTTAGGGTTAGGGTTAGGGTTAGGGTTAGGGTTAGGGTTAGGGTTAGGGTTAGGGTTAGGGTTAGGGTTAGGGTTAGGGTTAGGGTTAGGGTTAGGGTTAGGGTTAGGGTTAGGGTTAGGGTTAGGGTTAGGGTTAGGGTTAGGGTTAGGGTTAGGGTTAGGGTTAGGGTTAGGGTTAGGGTTAGGGTTAGGGTTAGGGTTAGGGTTAGGGTTAGGGTTAGGGTTAGGGTTAGGGTTAGGGTTAGGGTTAGGGTTAGGGTTAGGGTTAGGGTTAGGGTTAGGGTTAGGGTTAGGGTTAGGGTTAGGGTTAGGGTTAGGGTTAGGGTTAGGGTTAGGGTTAGGGTTAGGGTTAGGGTTAGGGTTAGGGTTAGGGTTAGGGTTAGGGTTAGGGTTAGGGTTAGGGTTAGGGTTAGGGTTAGGGTTAGGGTTAGGGTTAGGGTTAGGGTTAGGGTTAGGGTTAGGGTTAGGGTTAGGGTTAGGGTTAGGGTTAGGGTTAGGTTAGGGTTAGGGTTAGGGTTAGGGTTAGGGTTAGGGTTAGGGTTAGGGTTAGGGTTAGGGTTAGGGTTAGGGTTAGGGTTAGGGTTAGGGTTAGGGTTAGGGTTAGGGTTAGGGTTAGGGTTAGGGTTAGGGTTAGGGTTAGGGTTAGGGTTAGGGTTAGGGTTAGGGTTAGGGTTAGGGTTAGGGTTAGGGTTAGGGTTAGGGTTAGGGTTAGGGTTAGGGTTAGGGTTAGGGTTAGGGTTAGGGTTAGGGTTAGGGTTAGGGTTAGGGTTAGGGTTAGGGTTAGGGTTAGGGTTAGGGTTAGGGTTAGGGTTAGGGTTAGGGTTAGGGTTAGGGTTAGGGTTAGGGTTAGGGTTAGGGTTAGGGTTAGGGTTAGGGTTAGGGTTAGGGTTAGGGTTAGGGTTAGGGTTAGGGTTAGGGTTAGGGTTAGGGTTAGGGTTAGGGTTAGGGTTAGGGTTAGGGTTAGGGTTAGGGTTAGGGTTAGGGTTAGGGTTAGGGTTAGGGTTAGGGTTAGGGTTAGGGTTAGGGTTAGGGTTAGGGTTAGGGTTAGGGTTAGGGTTAGGGTTAGGGTTAGGGTTAGGGTTAGGGTTAGGGTTAGGGTTAGGGTTAGGGTTAGGGTTAGGGTTAGGGTTAGGGTTAGGGTTAGGGTTAGGGTTAGGGTTAGGGTTAGGGTTAG
>NC_134124.1:1095137-1102637 GCF_040939455.1 Microcebus murinus
TAACCCTAACCCTAACCCTAACCCTAACCCTAACCCTAACCCTAACCCTAACCCTAACCCTAACCCTAACCCTAACCCTAACCCTAACCCTAACCCTAACCCTAACCCTAACCCTAACCCTAACCCTAACCCTAACCCTAACCCTAACCCTAACCCTAACCCTAACCCTAACCCTAACCCTAACCCTAACCCTAACCCTAACCCTAACCCTAACCCTAACCCTAACCCTAACCCTAACCCTAACCCTAACCCTAACCCTAACCCTAACCCTAACCCTAACCCTAACCCTAACCCTAACCCTAACCCTAACCCTAACCCTAACCCTAACCCTAACCCTAACCCTAACCCTAACCCTAACCCTAACCCTAACCCTAACCCTAACCCTAACCCTAACCCTAACCCTAACCCTAACCCTAACCCTAACCCTAACCCTAACCCTAACCCTAACCCTAACCCTAACCCTAACCCTAACCCTAACCCTAACCCTAACCCTAACCCTAACCCTAACCCTAACCCTAACCCTAACCCTAACCCTAACCCTAACCCTAACCCTAACCCTAACCCTAACCCTAACCCTAACCCTAACCCTAACCCTAACCCTAACCCTATAACCCTAACCCTAACCCTAACCCTAACCCTAACCCTAACCCTAACCCTAACCCTAACCCTAACCCTAACCCTAACCCTAACCCTAACCCTAACCCTAACCCTAACCCTAACCCTAACCCTAACCCTAACCCTAACCCTAACCCTAACCCTAACCCTAACCCTAACCCTAACCCTAACCCTAACCCTAACCCTAACCCTAACCCTAACCCTAACCCTAACCCTAACCCTAACCCTAACCCTAACCCTAACCCTAACCCTAACCCTAACCCTAACCCTAACCCTAACCCTAACCCTAACCCTAACCCTAACCCTAACCCTAACCCTAACCCTAACCCTAACCCTAACCCTAACCCTAACCCTAACCCTAACCCTAACCCTAACCCTAACCCTAACCCTAACCCTAACCCTAACCCTAACCCTAACCCTAACCCTAACCCTAACCCTAACCCTAACCCTAACCCTAACCCTAACCCTAACCCTAACCCTAACCCTAACCCTAACCCTAACCCTAACCCTAACCCTAACCCTAACCCTAACCCTAACCCTAACCCTAACCCTAACCCTAACCCTAACCCTAACCCTAACCCTAACCCTAACCCTAACCCTAACCCTAACCCTAACCCTAACCCTAACCCTAACCCTAACCCTAACCCTAACCCTAACCCTAACCCTAACCCTAACCCTAACCCTAACCCTAACCCTAACCCTAACCCTAACCCTAACCCTAACCCTAACCCTAACCCTAACCCTAACCCTAACCCTAACCCTAACCCTAACCCTAACCCTAACCCTAACCCTAACCCTAACCCTAACCCTAACCCTAACCCTAACCCTAACCCTAACCCTAACCCTAACCCTAACCCTAACCCTAACCCTAACCCTAACCCTAACCCTAACCCTAACCCTAACCCTAACCCTAACCCTAACCCTAACCCTAACCCTAACCCTAACCCTAACCCTAACCCTAACCCTAACCCTAACCCTAACCCTAACCCTAACCCTAACCCTAACCCTAACCCTAACCCTAACCCTAACCCTAACCCTAACCCTAACCCTAACCCTAACCCTAACCCTAACCCTAACCCTAACCCTAACCCTAACCCTAACCCTAACCCTAACCCTAACCCTAACCCTAACCCTAACCCTAACCCTAACCCTAACCCTAACCCTAACCCTAACCCTAACCCTAACCCTAACCCTAACCCTAACCCTAACCCTAACCCTAACCCTAACCCTAACCCTAACCCTAACCCTAACCCTAACCCTAACCCTAACCCTAACCCTAACCCTAACCCTAACCCTAACCCTAACCCTAACCCTAACCCTAACCCTAACCCTAACCCTAACCCTAACCCTAACCCTAACCCTAACCCTAACCCTAACCCTAACCCTAACCCTAACCCTAACCCTAACCCTAACCCTAACCCTAACCCTAACCCTAACCCTAACCCTAACCCTAACCCTAACCCTAACCCTAACCCTAACCCTAACCCTAACCCTAACCCTAACCCTAACCCTAACCCTAACCCTAACCCTAACCCTAACCCTAACCCTAACCCTAACCCTAACCCTAACCCTAACCCTAACCCTAACCCTAACCCTAACCCTAACCCTAACCCTAACCCTAACCCTAACCCTAACCCTAACCCTAACCCTAACCCTAACCCTAACCCTAACCCTAACCCTAACCCTAACCCTAACCCTAACCCTAACCCTAACCCTAACCCTAACCCTAACCCTAACCCTAACCCTAACCCTAACCCTAACCCTAACCCTAACCCTAACCCTAACCCTAACCCTAACCCTAACCCTAACCCTAACCCTAACCCTAACCCTAACCCTAACCCTAACCCTAACCCTAACCCTAACCCTAACCCTAACCCTAACCCTAACCCTAACCCTAACCCTAACCCTAACCCTAACCCTAACCCTAACCCTAACCCTAACCCTAACCCTAACCCTAACCCTAACCCTAACCCTAACCCTAACCCTAACCCTAACCCTAACCCTAACCCTAACCCTAACCCTAACCCTAACCCTAACCCTAACCCTAACCCTAACCCTAACCCTAACCCTAACCCTAACCCTAACCCTAACCCTAACCCTAACCCTAACCCTAACCCTAACCCTAACCCTAACCCTAACCCTAACCCTAACCCTAACCCTAACCCTAACCCTAACCCTAACCCTAACCCTAACCCTAACCCTAACCCTAACCCTAACCCTAACCCTAACCCTAACCCTAACCCTAACCCTAACCCTAACCCTAACCCTAACCCTAACCCTAACCCTAACCCTAACCCTAACCCTAACCCTAACCCTAACCCTAACCCTAACCCTAACCCTAACCCTAACCCTAACCCTAACCCTAACCCTAACCCTAACCCTAACCCTAACCCTAACCCTAACCCTAACCCTAACCCTAACCCTAACCCTAACCCTAACCCTAACCCTAACCCTAACCCTAACCCTAACCCTAACCCTAACCCTAACCCTAACCCTAACCCTAACCCTAACCCTAACCCTAACCCTAACCCTAACCCTAACCCTAACCCTAACCCTAACCCTAACCCTAACCCTAACCCTAACCCTAACCCTAACCCTAACCCTAACCCTAACCCTAACCCTAACCCTAACCCTAACCCTAACCCTAACCCTAACCCTAACCCTAACCCTAACCCTAACCCTAACCCTAACCCTAACCCTAACCCTAACCCTAACCCTAACCCTAACCCTAACCCTAACCCTAACCCTAACCCTAACCCTAACCCTAACCCTAACCCTAACCCTAACCCTAACCCTAACCCTAACCCTAACCCTAACCCTAACCCTAACCCTAACCCTAACCCTAACCCTAACCCTAACCCTAACCCTAACCCTAACCCTAACCCTAACCCTAACCCTAACCCTAACCCTAACCCTAACCCTAACCCTAACCCTAACCCTAACCCTAACCCTAACCCTAACCCTAACCCTAACCCTAACCCTAACCCTAACCCTAACCCTAACCCTAACCCTAACCCTAACCCTAACCCTAACCCTAACCCTAACCCTAACCCTAACCCTAACCCTAACCCTAACCCTAACCCTAACCCTAACCCTAACCCTAACCCTAACCCTAACCCTAACCCTAACCCTAACCCTAACCCTAACCCTAACCCTAACCCTAACCCTAACCCTAACCCTAACCCTAACCCTAACCCTAACCCTAACCCTAACCCTAACCCTAACCCTAACCCTAACCCTAACCCTAACCCTAACCCTAACCCTAACCCTAACCCTAACCCTAACCCTAACCCTAACCCTAACCCTAACCCTAACCCTAACCCTAACCCTAACCCTAACCCTAACCCTAACCCTAACCCTAACCCTAACCCTAACCCTAACCCTAACCCTAACCCTAACCCTAACCCTAACCCTAACCCTAACCCTAACCCTAACCCTAACCCTAACCCTAACCCTAACCCTAACCCTAACCCTAACCCTAACCCTAACCCTAACCCTAACCCTAACCCTAACCCTAACCCTAACCCTAACCCTAACCCTAACCCTAACCCTAACCCTAACCCTAACCCTAACCCTAACCCTAACCCTAACCCTAACCCTAACCCTAACCCTAACCCTAACCCTAACCCTAACCCTAACCCTAACCCTAACCCTAACCCTAACCCTAACCCTAACCCTAACCCTAACCCTAACCCTAACCCTAACCCTAACCCTAACCCTAACCCTAACCCTAACCCTAACCCTAACCCTAACCCTAACCCTAACCCTAACCCTAACCCTAACCCTAACCCTAACCCTAACCCTAACCCTAACCCTAACCCTAACCCTAACCCTAACCCTAACCCTAACCCTAACCCTAACCCTAACCCTAACCCTAACCCTAACCCTAACCCTAACCCTAACCCTAACCCTAACCCTAACCCTAACCCTAACCCTAACCCTAACCCTAACCCTAACCCTAACCCTAACCCTAACCCTAACCCTAACCCTAACCCTAACCCTAACCCTAACCCTAACCCTAACCCTAACCCTAACCCTAACCCTAACCCTAACCCTAACCCTAACCCTAACCCTAACCCTAACCCTAACCCTAACCCTAACCCTAACCCTAACCCTAACCCTAACCCTAACCCTAACCCTAACCCTAACCCTAACCCTAACCCTAACCCTAACCCTAACCCTAACCCTAACCCTAACCCTAACCCTAACCCTAACCCTAACCCTAACCCTAACCCTAACCCTAACCCTAACCCTAACCCTAACCCTAACCCTAACCCTAACCCTAACCCTAACCCTAACCCTAACCCTAACCCTAACCCTAACCCTAACCCTAACCCTAACCCTAACCCTAACCCTAACCCTAACCCTAACCCTAACCCTAACCCTAACCCTAACCCTAACCCTAACCCTAACCCTAACCCTAACCCTAACCCTAACCCTAACCCTAACCCTAACCCTAACCCTAACCCTAACCCTAACCCTAACCCTAACCCTAACCCTAACCCTAACCCTAACCCTAACCCTAACCCTAACCCTAACCCTAACCCTAACCCTAACCCTAACCCTAACCCTAACCCTAACCCTAACCCTAACCCTAACCCTAACCCTAACCCTAACCCTAACCCTAACCCTAACCCTAACCCTAACCCTAACCCTAACCCTAACCCTAACCCTAACCCTAACCCTAACCCTAACCCTAACCCTAACCCTAACCCTAACCCTAACCCTAACCCTAACCCTAACCCTAACCCTAACCCTAACCCTAACCCTAACCCTAACCCTAACCCTAACCCTAACCCTAACCCTAACCCTAACCCTAACCCTAACCCTAACCCTAACCCTAACCCTAACCCTAACCCTAACCCTAACCCTAACCCTAACCCTAACCCTAACCCTAACCCTAACCCTAACCCTAACCCTAACCCTAACCCTAACCCTAACCCTAACCCTAACCCTAACCCTAACCCTAACCCTAACCCTAACCCTAACCCTAACCCTAACCCTAACCCTAACCCTAACCCTAACCCTAACCCTAACCCTAACCCTAACCCTAACCCTAACCCTAACCCTAACCCTAACCCTAACCCTAACCCTAACCCTAACCCTAACCCTAACCCTAACCCTAACCCTAACCCTAACCCTAACCCTAACCCTAACCCTAACCCTAACCCTAACCCTAACCCTAACCCTAACCCTAACCCTAACCCTAACCCTAACCCTAACCCTAACCCTAACCCTAACCCTAACCCTAACCCTAACCCTAACCCTAACCCTAACCCTAACCCTAACCCTAACCCTAACCCTAACCCTAACCCTAACCCTAACCCTAACCCTAACCCTAACCCTAACCCTAACCCTAACCCTAACCCTAACCCTAACCCTAACCCTAACCCTAACCCTAACCCTAACCCTAACCCTAACCCTAACCCTAACCCTAACCCTAACCCTAACCCTAACCCTAACCCTAACCCTAACCCTAACCCTAACCCTAACCCTAACCCTAACCCTAACCCTAACCCTAACCCTAACCCTAACCCTAACCCTAACCCTAACCCTAACCCCCTAACCCTAACCCTAACCCTAACCCTAACCCTAACCCTAACCCTAACCCTAACCCTAACCCTAACCCTAACCCTAACCCTAACCCTAACCCTAACCCTAACCCTAACCCTAACCCTAACCCTAACCCTAACCCTAACCCTAACCCTAACCCTAACCCTAACCCTAACCCTAACCCTAACCCTAACCCTAACCCCTAACCCTAACCCTAACCCTAACCCTAACCCTAACCCTAACCCTAACCCTAACCCTAACCCTAACCCTAACCCTAACCCTAACCCTAACCCTAACCCTAACCCTAACCCTAACCCTAACCCTAACCCTAACCCTAACCCTAACCCTAACCCTAACCCTAACCCTAACCCTAACCCTAACCCTAACCCTAACCCTAACCCTAACCCTAACCCTAACCCTAACCCTAACCCTAACCCTAACCCTAACCCTAACCCTAACCCTAACCCTAACCCTAACCCTAACCCTAACCCTAACCCTAACCCTAACCCTAACCCTAACCCTAACCCTAACCCTAACCCTAACCCTAACCCTAACCCTAACCCTAACCCTAACCCTAACCCTAACCCTAACCCTAACCCTAACCCTAACCCTAACCCTAACCCTAACCCTAACCCTAACCCTAACCCTAACCCTAACCCTAACCCTAACCCTAACCCTAACCCTAACCCTAACCCTAACCCTAACCCTAACCCTAACCCTAACCCTAACCCTAACCCTAACCCTAACCCTAACCCTAACCCTAACCCTAACCCAACCCAACCCTAACCCTAACCCTAACCCTAACCCTAACCCTAACCCTAACCCTAACCCTAACCCTAACCCTAACCCTAACCCTAACCCTAACCCTAACCCTAACCCTAACCCTAACCCTAACCCTAACCCTAACCCTAACCCTAACCCTAACCCTAACCCTAACCCTAACCCTAACCCTAACCCTAACCCTAACCCTAACCCTAACCCTAACCCTAACCCTAACCCTAACCCTAACCCTAACCCTAACCCTAACCCTAACCCTAACCCTAACCCTAACCCTAACCCTAACCCTAACCCTAACCCTAACCCTAACCCTAACCCTAACCCTAACCCTAACCCTAACCCTAACCCTAACCCTAACCCTAACCCTAACCCTAACCCTAACCCTAACCCTAACCCTAACCCTAACCCTAACCCTAACCCTAACCCTAACCCTAACCCTAACCCTAACCCTAACCCTAACCCTAACCCTAACCCTAACCCTAACCCTAACCCTAACCCTAACCCTAACCCTAACCCTAACCCTAACCCTAACCCTAACCCTAACCCTAACCCTAA